>NC_080164.1:170169891-170289891 GCF_950295315.1 Erinaceus europaeus | reverse complement strand
GTGAGTCCTTGTGCATTATAGCATGTGTGTCCTACCGGGTACACCACCACCTGGCCCTCATCATCCTGGTTCTTGCATCTCTTTGCTTTTGGAGATGAAATATGTCCCCCTGTACCCACAAACCCATCCAGACTGATATTCTCCACACCCATTTCTTCTCATTGTCTTGTACTAGAGAGGATTTCGTGATTGACAGTGAATATGTTCATACACAGATAAAGTATCAAAATTAAAACTTGTTTCATGCCTTACCCTTTTTAATTGTGAACATATCTTCTAGGACCATCACACATCTCATTAGAGCCATTCAGTCAGTCCCCATTTCCACAAACTCCTTCTATGGCCTCTCCTCACTGAACTTGAGGAAGTGGAATCTCCTTTGTCTCCTCCTCTTCTTTTAAGGTCACCAGCTTTCTATGGTGAGATGTTATGAATTATTTACCATTGAAGATCTTATTTTCAACTTTATATAAATTGGGATTTGTGGCTACATGGATAAATTTGAGAGAGGAAGACTAAACTGAATCCAAAACAAACAAGTTGTCTGATTAGCACAAATCCAAACATTGGCTATAGAAACAGAAGGTTGTTCTCTTTCCTCTGATCTGGAAATGACAGGACCTAAGCCAGAAGCTGTCTACAACTACTACAAGATACAGAATATGAGACAGAACAAAATCTACCAAAATAAGCAAGCCAAAATATGGCCAGCAAATACATTTTAACCCTCCGAGTCCAATTAATTTGAAGACCTATTCTTGGAGCTTCTAGTTACCTTCACAAATTGGTCCAGCCCCTGTGGAGAGCAGTCTGAAGACTTTTCAGAGTGCTAGACATGAACCTACCCTATGACCTTCAATTCCTCTGCTGGAGATCTATTGTTAGGAAACAAATTTACCCATTCAAAAAGATTTGTGTATAGCCATGTTCATAGCAGCATAATTTGTAATAGCCTAAACTTGGAAGCAACTTAGGTGTCCAACAACAAATGAGTGGCTGAGAAAATTGTGGTATATATACACAATGAAACACTACTCAGTTATTAAGAATGATAAAATCATCTTCTTTTCTTCGTCTTGCATGGAGCTTGAAGAAATCATGGTAAGTGAGAGAAGCTAGAAAAAGAAGAATACATACGGGGTGATCTCACTTATGGATAGAGTTTGAGGTATAATAACAGAAAGGGGAAACACAAAGTAAGACTTGGACAGGGCATGGTGTGTCTCACTGAAACAAGGGACTTTGTGGAGAGAGGCTTTGGGGGGAGCTGGGCAGGGGGATTTGGAGTTCTGGTGCATGATGATGAAAAGGGATTTAGGCTGGGAGTGAGAGTGTTTTGCAGAAACCTATCATGGTGAGATGACAAATATCACCCATGTTTTAATAACTATACTGTAATCCAAATAACACTCCAATAAAAAAATAGCATTTCCAAATACCACATCCCACAGGGTCTGTTTCTTTGGAAGTCTCTCATTAATTCAGGTAACAGATTGGATTAGAATCACAAATCAGATATTTTTATAGTGGCTTATCTAGTCTAGGGTCAAGTGGAATGTCTTAAAACTGTATTACAAGGACTACTTTCTGTGTCACTCCATATTTAATAATATGTCTAGAACTGAATTAACACAAAATATAATATTGTATGCATAGTACATTGTAGTTTGTATTATTAATATCTGTTATCTAAGATATTTTATCATATTGATACTACAGCTTAGAAAGGAATTGAAATCTGGACAGAAGAAGGAACAATGGCCCATTTTCCTAAGTATACCATGTGTAGGCTAATAGATATTTTGCTTTTAACCTTGTCTTTCTGGGAAGTTTTGATGGTATAGAAAAATCCACAGACTCCTGGTAGGTGTTCAATACATTTCTTACAATATATAAGTAATGGAAGCTTGCTATATAGCAAGGTGCTTTTGTTGGGAGGTGCTGTTGTAACACATGGAGCTGGAATCTTCTTGACTCATTGAGATCTCTTTGTGGTAGGTGTGAACTGTTTATAGTTGTAAGCCCCTCCCCCAATCCATCATTCAACTTCTCTTTAATCATATAAATTTATTCCTCAAGTAATTGTGTTCTCCAAAGCCTCATAGTCCAGTTATTTTAAGGAAGAAGAGCCATTTCCCTAAGTTGCCCTCCAACATACAGATCCATAATTCTGAGTAGTGAGTATTTCGACAAGCAGCCTCTCATGAAAGATTGGGTTTGAGATCTGGTACTGCAAGGAAAGACAATGGAAAACATCAGGGGAGCCCCGTGAATGGTGGAACAATGCTGTGGTATCATTACTGTCACTTTTCCTTTCCCCTCTCTTACTAAATGTTAAAAAAAAAAAAAGGTAACTGTATCAGCTCAGTGTTATCCTGTATGCAAGAGATCTTCAGTTCATCCCTTGATAGCTTGCTTTTTTTTGTTTGTTTGTTTCTATTCCAGTTTCTTTCTTCCTTCCTTCCTCTCTTTCTTTCTTTTTGTTTCACTAGAGCACTGATAAATTCTGATTTATTGTGGTGCCCTTGAACCTGAAACCTGAGAGACTCAAGCACAAAAACCTTTTGCTTAACAATAGTAATGCTTAAAAAATGTAGAGGACGGAGGAAAAGATAAAATCAAGGAAATTTATCCTTCAATCTCTCTCTCTCTCTCTCTCTCTGTATGTGTGTGTGTGGCCAAGATCTCTTATTGCTATAGTTTATATCTGTTACCAAATGATTTACATTTCTCTGAAAGACAACTACTGTATGGCTTTACTTATATGGGCAGACAACCTCACCAGTGTGTCCTGGAACTCCACCTCCCCAGAGCCCTACCCCACTAGGGAAAGATAAAAATGGGTTGGGGGTATGGATCAACCTGTCAATGCCCATGTCCAGTGGAGAAGCAATTATTTACACCTTCTGCACCCTGTAAAGATCATTGGTCCATACTCCCAGAGGGATAAAGAATAGAAAAACTTTTTTTTTCTTTTTTTTTGCTTAATTGGGGATTAGTGTTTTACATTTGACAGTAAATACAATAATTTTTACATGCATACCATTTTTCAGTTTTCCATGCAACAGTACAACCCCGGAACAGGGAAACTTCTGATGGAGGTCAGGGGATATAGAACTCTGGTGGTGGGAATTGTATTGTATGGAATTGTACCCTTCTTATCCTACAGTCTTGTCAATCACTATGAAATCACTAATTAAAAAAACTGAAAAAGGACAGCACTAAAAAAAGAATTGAAATACATGAGCTGGTTAAAAAATGCAGTCAAGCTTTCTCTAAGACTGAAAACTATGGTGATTATCCTTGGGGGGAGGATGGGGTGTGTGTGTGAAGGGGTGAAGACAGAATGATGGTGGTGGGTATAGATAGTGTGGAACTCTATCTCTGTAATCTTACGAGGTTGTAAACCACTGTTAAATCACTAATTAAAATACATTTAAGAAGAAAGAGAAAGATAGAATGCAGACTACTGGTTGCCAGGGACTGGAAGGGGAGGAGAGAATGGGGAACAGTTGCTTGTTTAATGGGGGTTGGGTCTTGCTTTTGGGGTGATGGACATATTTATAACTTGATAGAAGTGGTGGTTGCACAATTTGTCAAGTCTACTAAATGCTCATTCACTTTAAAATGATTCTTTTCATGTCATGTGAATCACACCTCAAAGAAAAAGTGGGGATCAAATAGTACATGTCTAATAGGATTATTACCAGGCTTGAGGGTGATAAGATGACTCAGCACAGTGCTTAATAGTTAAGCACACTGAGACCCACCAAAGAATATTTCTCCTTCTCTTCCTTTACTGTCACCATTGGCGTAGCCATTCAAGAAAAATTCCTTCTCAGATAAAAATGCTGACCTTCATCTATGCTTCAAGAAAAGGTAGTACGTGGAGATACTGATGGAAGGTTGGGTTGGGATGAGGATCCATAGACTTGAGAGATCCAGAATGTAGCAGGCAGTCAATGGAAGATGGTTGAGCTAGAGAGTACATCAAGTCAAAGTGTGCTTTGAATCAGTTCTCCGTGGAGTCACGTGTAGAGTGGCTTGCCAGGTGGTGGGTGAGTGAAGACTTAGCAGGATATTCTCAACCACGTCCTTCCGTTTCATGATTTTATTTCCTCTTCAGTCACTTTGGATTTGGCTGGCTACATAGCAAACACTTAATAAAAACTTGTAGATTAGTTATTTTACACTTGTTTAGTGGCCTCCTTTGAAGTGCTTTCAGTTGAGATTACTTCTACAAATCACATAATGCAAGAAAAAATAGCCTATATATCTGCCAGTTTTCTCCAAGACTGTTTTCTTCGTATTATATGAACTCAGCTCATAGACTGGTTGTTCAGTTGCTGGAAAAATAGAAATCACTCATTAGTCATTTCACTTTTTATATTTTCCAAGTGTTGTGGTAGGTGATATTTAAAGCTTTAGATATTTATTTATTTTACCGGCTATTGTATCACTACACTTATATATTGCTTGTGGACATTTTGTGATCTGAGATCTAAGGAAAATGATGATGTTCCATTTGTTAGCACTTTAAGAGAAGCACAAAAAAGACCTTTAAAGTGAGAACCACAGCTTAATTAGCACATTGGTGATGTATACTCTCTGGTGTGAAATCCACTGGCACCAAAGGCAGCATCAAAACAACAAGCCTCTTTTGGATTTTTAAGTTGTGTGAGTATGTGTGGGTGTGTAATGTGTGTGCTTGGTTTTATTCAGAATCCACATCCTTGCCACGTCTCTAATCTGCAAAGCCCACAATGTAACATGATTGCCTCAAAGTTATTCCACTTCATAACATCAGGTGAAGGGACCCATAAACTTACTGATTAATCAATGCCCCCTATACCTTTTTTTTTTTTTTTTTTTGCCTCCATGGTTATCGCTGGGGCTAGGTGCTGGCACTATAAATCCACTGTTCCTAGTGGCTATTTTGTCTTTTTTTTTTTTTTTTACTGGATAGGACAGAAAGAAATTGAAAGAGGAGGTGGGGGGGGGAGAGAGAGAGAGAGAGAAGGATCTGCAGACCTGCTTCATCACTTGTGAAGCAGCCTCCCCCCCCCAGAAGTGGGAAGCCAGGGGCTCGAACCCACATCCTTGCAGAGGCCTTTGAGCTTAGTACTATGTGCACTTAACAGGGTGCACCAATGCCTGGGACTCCTGTACCATTTTATATAGAGATTTACATCTTTATTTATGACCTGAAAACTCTCTTAAATATAAGGTTTATACCCTGAAGGAATTCTTGGAATTTTCTGACTGTGCCTTCTCTAGATACTGATAGAGAAAATCCCTATCAAAGAGTTAGAACAATTTTGTCTATTTATATCTTACAGGGACCTTACATATATTATGAAATGTTTGCATAGTCTATATTAGACTGAATAAATTACTCAGTTTGTGTATCATGCCTATCAAACACATTTCATTATAAAAAAAGCCACAGAAACCTGTTTCACTTACAGAAATATTGAGATAAGGGAATTTATTTGTGAAGGTAACTAGAAGCTCCAAGAATAGGTCTTCAAATTAATTGGACTCGGAGGGTTAAAATGTATTTGCTGGCCATATTTTGGCTTGCTTATTTTGGTAGATTTTGTTCTGTCTCATATTCTGTATCTTGTAGTAGTTGTAGACAGCTTCTGGCTTAGGTCCTGTCATTTCCAGATCAGAGGAAAGAGAACAACCTTCTGTTTTTACAGCCAATGTTTGGATTTGTGCTAATCAGACAACTTGTCAGAACTCCAACTTGAACCAGGCACTGTAACATCAGTTTTGGAAAATACTGATGGCACAGAAGTAGTTTTCTACTGTCTACACTATGATGTAGAGGATGGGGTCAGTTCCACTCAAACCCTGCATGCTGAGAATGGACAGTTTGATTTCTCCAGAAGACTTGGAGGGTGACTTGGTGGGTGAGAGGTAGGGGTAAAGCTAACAGGTCCCCATGAGGTACTGACATGTGAATTTCAGAATACTTAGGGGTAGAACAAAATTGTAGGTAGCAGTGCTTCTCAGATGGACTGCAAATTCATAGACTAAGAACATTCTTTTCGTTTTCTTCATGAGGGATATAATTTCTGAAAAATGAATGACCAGTGAAATAAAGCATTTAAAAGTAGGACCAGTCTAATACTATTTTTGATGTTCTTCCTATAGACTAAGACATTTCTTAAATACAAATTTAAAATGTCAGTTTATGAAAGTGATGGTTTCCCCCCCTAATTATAGAGAACTAAAACATGTCAACCTAAAAAAAAAAAATTCAACCCATATTTAAAACCTTGGGGAAACTATGGTGGTTATTACTGGGTAGAGAGGCACAGAACTTTGGTAGTGGGAGTGATGTGGAACTATACTCCTATAATATTTTTTTTCTATAAAAAGGAAACACTGAGAAAACTATAGAGTAAGAGGGGTAAAACTCCACACAATTCTCACCACCATCAGAACTCCATATCCCATCCCATCTGTTGATAGCTTTCCTATTCTTAAAACAAACAAACATCAACAACAACAAAACTAGTATAGCCACAGGCCCTTTGAAATATAACTAAAATATGCCTACTGGCTATCTACAAAATGGAAACACTCCCCTCCCCACTCCCCCAACTCTTCATCTGCACTACTCCAGCCTTTAGGTTCATGATTACTCAACAACTTGTTTGGCTTTATATGTTAACTCTCTTTTCAGTCACCAGGTTCCAGATGCTACCATGATGCCAACCAGACTTCCCTGGACTGACAACCCAATCAATGTGTCCTGGAGCTCCGATTCCCCAGAACTCTGTCCCACTGGGGAAAGAGAGAGGCAGGCTGGGAGTACGGATTGACCTTTCAATGCCCATGTTCAGCAGGGAAGCAATTCTAGAAGCCAGACTTTCCACCTTCTGCATCCCACAATGACCTTGGGTACATACTCCCAGGGAGTTAAAGTATACTCCTATTATCTTACATTAAATCACTATTTATTTTAAAGACTGCAAAAATGCTGGAAACTGCCAAGAGCCAGTTGATATATCTCTATGAGAAAACTATTAATAATTTTCTGGGAGGGTATTTTAAAGGTTATGTGAACGACTTTCTTTAATTTTTTTTATTATCTTTATTCATTGGAAAGAGAGTCAGAAATTGAGAGGAAGGGGGAGGTAGAGAAGACGAGAGATAGAGAGACCTGCCGCACCGTGTGACCACTCAAAAAGCTTTCACCCTGCAGGTGGGGGATCAAACCCAGGTCTTTGTGCAATCTAACATGTGCACTCAGCCAGGTCCGCCACCCTTCCCCCCATGAAAGACTTCACGGCTGAGTCTCTGAAGACATAGGTTCAGACTCTAGCAGCATCATAAACCATGGCTGAATAGCGCTTGGATTAAATCAAAGTTTCTCTGTTAAATTGTGTTGAAATTAATACTATAAAGGGGGAAGGAATATAAACTCTATTTAATCAGACTCTCCCAAGATGACCAGTTTAATGCAGAAAATTTCACTAGAGTATTTTCACAGATGAAATTATATACACGGAAAACCCTGTTTGCAAATCCCTCAATGAACTAACTCCCATCATTATCACATTAGAAACAAGAGACTCGGGGTAAAATTTCTTTCTTTCTTTTTTTTTTTTTTTTTAAGTTTTCTTAGAATCCTTTAGTCTTCTTTTTTTTACTGGCTGTTTGCCACTCTTGTAGGTGGTATATTCTCAAAAGGTTGCCTCTTGTGGGTGGCTCTGGGAAAACCTTTGAACCCCATAGACTATTAGGGCAAGATCGGACTCAGTCTTGACCTCTTCCTGCTAGCTTTATTTATTTTGATTTTTTAAAGGAGTCTTTATTTTTTATTATTATATTTGATATTTTACTTTCTAAACAGAGAGAGAAAGCCTAGATCACTGGTCAGCTCTGATTTATGGTGATGCTGGGGATTGAACCTGAGACTTTAGAGGCTCAGACATGAGAGTCATTTGCATAACCACTATGCTATCTCAGCAGCCCTTGTTAGCTTTTAACCACACCATGGGTTGGCAGATTATTACCCCATCACCTGCTATTACAGGATCCTCTCATTAATCAGGTGACCCCTGTAGATCTGCTTAGATCCATCCATCTGGCTAACCCATAGAATATCTATATCTTTGTAGAAGTGTAGGCTGCCCTAAAAGTACTGCTTGTCTGACCTCCATCATCCTGTTTATACCACTGAACACTTTGAGGATCTTGTTGTTCAACCCTTCAGACAATAAGTGACCATCAGTTCTTAATTTAGAAGAGGCAGGAAAGGATATTTCAGGTCCCTCTTAACGCTATAGTAGAGTATCTTGGTGGACTGGAGAAACAACACTAAAGTTATGCAGAAAATTGCCATGCCTGAGGCTCTGAGGTCCCAGGTTCAATCCTCAGCATCACCATAAGCCAGAGTTGTGCAGTGCTCTGGTCTCTCTCTATACCCCTTCCTCATTATAAATATATAAAGAAATCACTAAGTATTTGCTTATAAAGGAAGAGAGTGGCAGAGAAATTTAAGAGGAAAGGATGCTTGATGTTCTAAAAGCTTTAATAGGGGGACCTCTGTACTCCTGTTTCTACTCTGACTTACTGGGTTGGGTGGAATCAGTGGTGATGGTATTGGTGGTGAGTGGTGAACCAAATTTTTCAATGAAGCAAGTCTTTTGGGAGAAATTGTAGCAGATTACCAGCAGTACTCTGGCTTGTTCTAGACACGCTTATTAGTGTTTTTTCCATCATCCATCAGCCAAGTCTACTACTGTCACTTTACTCAAAATATTCTAAAGTCTCCTTATATCACTTTAGATAAGATCCAGTGTACTTCCTGTGACCTACACATCCCTTGCCTGATCTGGCTTTCACTTTTCTACTCCCATTCATGCTCTGCAATTCATCCCTTGCTTATTCCAGCGTAGCCTGGCCTTGCTTCTTGTGCATGTCAACAAATGCTATCACGGGAGACCCTTTGCACTTGCTGTTTTCTCTGCCTGGGATGTTGTTGGTTTCTGTTCTCAAGATTTTCTGCCTTTCTTTCGTAAATGTTGTCTTAAATGTCACTTTATCAGTGAGGTTTCCTTTCCCATTCTTTATAAAATAGCATCTTCGAACTATCTCTGCTTTCATTTCTTTCACAGCATCTACCATGAGATCTGTACTGAGTATCTGTATTTACTTGTTGACAGTTGTTCCCAGAGATTTCTGCTGTTTGGATTGTTGTTTTACTTCTGCATCCAGGATGGTGCCTAATACTTGATAACTCTCCAGTAATATTTGTTGACTTAGTACATGAATAAGTAATCAATTAATTAGAAAGCATAAGGTTAAAAACTGAGAGAAAACAAAGAACTTACCTTAAATTTTCAGTTGACTGGTTTTCAAATGTCAAACCCTCAATGGAAAATGAGACTTCTCTCTTAAAGATGTCAGTAGTTTTGACTATTTTTATTTTTATTTATTTTTTATTTATCTTTTTTTTGTGTGTGTGTGAAGAATAACCAGGTAGCTGTGTGATGCTGGGAAGCCCCATGGTCATCTAGCACTGTACCTTCATTTCTTCTTTTCCAGTGGGGGATTCTTTTGTATTCCTTACTTTCACTCCCACACTCTCATGTAATTGAACTTAGAAGAGCAGGGTAGGAAACCAGTACTCTCTTTTTGCTCTAAAATGTACACCGTATGCATGTCTTTTCCTCCCATTCCATTTTTTTTTTTATGCACTTGAGAGCAATCATTATTCCTTGTTCCCTCCTCTGTATTGTTCACCTGCTCATAACTTGCAGATGAGGCAATTGTAGGGCGTGATTTAGAAGACCGGGCTTGGTCTTTCAATGGTATGCTAATGGCGGCGACAGAGGCTGCTAATTTAAGAATGATTCAGGTGATGCAGGTGATGCAGGTGCTGTTCAGGGCAAGCCTCTAGTTAGAGTATCAGTTTCCCTCTGCAGAGTCATGTGGAGACCAGGGCTCCAAAAGTCATGAAAATGGCTTCTTTTTTTTTTTAGTGAAGTAAATTCACTGAGGAGATTTTACAATTAGTCTTGAGGCTATAAGAAAGGGAACAAAGGGACAAAGCTCTTTCTGTAAGCATTTCCCACCAGAATTTTCAAACTCTCATTCTTGGAATGGGATTTCAGTCTCATTGTTGCCTAAAATCAATGTGGTTACATTTGTCTGGGTATATATAGTAGGATATGTGTGCATATAGATTTCTTCTACTTTGAATGCATGTACAGTGAAGGGAAAAAAAGGATTTCATATAAAGATTGGTTGAATGTTTCTTATTATGTTGCATATAGTATATTCCCAGTAAAGAAAAGAATGGAAAACAAAAACCCTAATTTGGAAGGTGAAAGTCTGTTTAGAACTAGCATTAACTTGTCTCAAACATGACAAAATCCATACTTTCACAAGTTTTTATGAAACTGATTTCTATGTATTCCTGGTTGTTTAGTTTGATTGGCATAGCAAAATATTGCTGTTTGATGTGGGCGAAGTTATTTTGATTTTATTTTTTAGATTTCAATTTTTTTTGGTATTTATTTATTTTCCCTTTTGTTGCCCTTTTTTATTGTTGTAGTTATTATTGTCATCATTATTGATGTCATCATTGTTGGATAGGAGAGAGAGAAATGGAGAGAGGAGGGGAAGACAGAGAGGGGGAGAGAAAGATAGACACCTGCAGACCTGCTTCACCGCCTGTGAAGTGACTCCCCTGCAGGTGGGGAGCCGGGCCTCAAACTGGGATCCTTATGGGGTCCTTGCGCTTTGTGCCACGTGCACTTAACCTGCTGCGCTAACACCCGACTCCCTAAGAGAAGTTATTTTTAATGCACAGGACTGTAGGTGTAGATTTTATCTGTGTTAATAATGGTGAATAAACTGCATTTATGTTTTTTTTTTTTTTCCTGGTTCCTACACTATTTCGCAATTTGTTGAGTGTTTAGGCATGGGTTTACATCTTTATGCAGCTGGGAATTAGTTCCATTGTGTTTGCTTTTGCTTGTGAAATCAGAAAAGTGATCACTGTAAGGAAAAGAAGCTATTTTAGAATTTCCTTCTCCTTTTTAAGTACAAAGTTATTTTCCTCAAAGTTGGTTAGAAAGAGCAATTTAGCTCTTTACCTATGTCTGCTTGAGTGACATGTCCGAGTGTATGAGGTTTGGACATTTCTATTCAGCTGCTGTATAATTTTGACACAAGCTACAACGTGTTCTTAATTTTTCTTTCAGTAAATAAGCATTTTTTATGCTTTTTAAAGTCTACTAAATCATAAAAATAAGTTTCTACTACACTGTGAATTTTATTATTTAATATTCATCTTGATAACTATGATTTTCAATAAATAAATGTTAAGACCCATAAAACAGTTACCAAATTGATGCTGTTTTATCTACATCAAATGTCTTGATTTAATTTATGTTAAATGGGACTTAAATTTTTAAAAAAAATTTTAATATCTTTATTTATTGGATAGAGACAGCTAGAAATTGAGAGGGAAGAGAGTGATAGGGAGGGAGAGTGACAAAGAGAAACCTGCAGCCCTGCTTTACCACTTACAGAGTTTTTCCTCTGCAGGTGGGGACAGGGAGCTTGAACCTGGTTCCTTTGTAGCATGTGCGCTCAACCAGGTGTGCCACCACCTGGCCCTGGGACTTAAATTTTTGTAGATAATAAAATTCCTTGAAGTTTGCACAGCTTCAATAGCAATTACAATAGTTTATGCAGAACTTCAATTTACTTTTCATTTTTCTTTAATTTGCTTTATTTTAATGAAAGAGAGGCAGAAAGAGAGAGAGAGACTGAGAACAAGACCAGAGCACTGTTCAGCTCTGACTTATAGTGGTTCTAGAGGTTGAACTTTGGACCTTGAAGCACCAGGCATGACAGTCTTTTTGCATAACCACTATGCTATCTCCCCAGTCCATGTTAAGATTTTTTTTTTCTCCCCTTAAGAACAGTCCTCAGCTCTGACTTACAGTGGTACTGGGGGGTTGAACCTGAGGCCTCAGAGTCTTAGGCATAGATATCTTTGTACATAACCATTATGCTATCTCCCTGACCCCAGTTTACTTTTCAGAATAAGTTCAGTGTTATCCACTCCAGTAGAATTAAGATCATGATTTTTTTTTTTTACTGTTCATCTACTGTAACTTTGTCTTCATTATTTTTTTTTTTGGAAAATAAACCTACCTATAGCTCATGAGTAGTGCAAGTTCTTTTCCTCACTTATTATAATAGTACTTTGTCCTGTGGGCCTATGCAGTTTGACACCAGAAACATGATAGTTAAGTTGACCAGGATATTTTTAATGTTGATGAAGGAGCCATGAGTAGGAAAGCTAACAGCAATGTTCATTCCAATTGATTTTCATCAGGGGATGGTGGGAATGTACTTGAGGAGATCAATCCATAAACAAAATCTATTGAGCATTTTGGGATGGCACTGGAGTGCATGGAAATACACTATTTATTTGGAACCTGTCTTCAAGGAGCATAAAATAAAGCTGATGAGACAATTAGTACTTAGGATATAAAAAGTCACTTGTCAACAAACTGGCAATCAGGTATATCTCAGTTGCCAAATGAGGATTCTAGTAGACATCACAGATGTTCTGAATTAATTTATTTACTCAAATTTCAGATATCAAACCTGAGTTGATGTGTTTCTTCTCCTCTCCATTTTTTATTTTATTTTATTTTATTTTATTTTGTTTTATTTTATTTTAATATCACACCCCTTGGAGTAGGTGGATTATTTCACACACATGAGTGAGGGCAGTAATTTACTGACTGCATATTTATTGACTAGCTGACACTTAGTTTCTGCATGTGGGACACAGGTGTATTACTTCATTTGAGACCCCAAAATTCCCACACCCACAGATGAGGAAACTGAGGCCAGAATAGCTTGTTACCCAACTGCTGAGTACCAGAGGAAGGATTTGAATTTGGGAGGCCCAGACTGAGAGCTTGTGGCTGCACTCCCTGGCTCTCCTGGAGACCTGATTTAGAGACATATCAGAGAGAAGAATCTGGAGAGCTGACTTCACATAGTGAGCTTACTTTTCCACTACTTCAATTAGTCCACAGAAAGAACTCATTTGCTAAAGAGGCTCTGAGTAATTGGCTGATGGGTTTCTGGTGAGAAGTGTCCTCCTGTGGGCTCCTTCCATAGGCTGATGCCTTGTGCATCCAGGCCTGTGGTGGTTTATCCTGCTCCAGGACAGGCCCGCCCAGTGTGCTAATGCAGCTTGAAAATGGCTCCTGACTAAAAACACAAATTGACATTACAGAGCCTGGTTCCAGTTTTTGGAAGGTATTGATAGGGGTCCAGCCAAGAGGTCTTGAGCAGTTTTGCTTGCAGACTCAGGGACTTGTGGGATAGGGTCGGGGTGAAATGGGTATCATCTTAAATAGATTAAACAATAAGGGGCTTGATTTGTGTCTTAGTCCATGGGCTGTAAAAGAAACTTAAAACCTCTGATGAGTAATTGGTGAGGAGCTATGGTTCTGTTTGCTGTGACACTAAACCCTCCCCACAGGGGGACCAAAACAGATTCTTTGCCCCAATCAGTGTAGCTGAAGTGGGCACTGCTTTGTGGCAATTTTGTTTCAGCTATAAAATGGAGATTGTGAGGATGGAATGATTTGATAAATGCGAAGGGCTTAGAAGAGTGTCTGGACATTCAACATGTACTGTCACTATGATTATTATCTTGCTACTAGTATTATGCATATCAAATTATGCAGCGAAAGAAAAATATCTCCAAAGTCCCAGGTTCAAGCCCTCGCACCACTAGTAGCCAGAGCTGATCAGTGCTCTGGTTTGAAAGAAGAAAAGAAAGAAGGAAAGAAAGAAAGAAAGAAAGAAAGAAAGAAAGAAAGAAAGAAGGAAGGGGAGAAAGAAAGGAAGAGGGAGAAAGAGAGAGAAAGAGAATACTTAGGAAGTGTTGAAGTTCTTTCACTTGTCTGCTCTATGTCAACTAATTTTTTATTTTTTTAATGGATATGATGTATGGTTTCATAGCATCTAGAAAGAGAGAGAGACAGAGAGAGAGAGACAGAGAGAGACTGACTGAGAGGGAGGGATACCACAGCACTAGTTCTTGCTCAGGTGTCATACTGAGGTTTGAACCTGGGTCACATGCATGACAAGGCACATACTCTAATGAGCTATTTCTAGAGTCCATTATTCAGTGTTCTTCTTTGTGGTGAGGAAACACTGACCTCCAACACTGACCTCCAAGGACTAATGAAATGATATCTGTCAATTTTATTTTCAGTCATGCTGCCTCATATTCTTGTATTGCATGGATGCTTTTTCTTATAATCTAGTTGACACAGCTATGAAACTGGATGCCATCATAAACTCTTCTTCCCAGGTGTATGGTCTTTGAGATTTGATTCTCCTCTTCCATGTCTCTTACATCTGCCACCTCCCTCTGAGTCCATTGGTATTTCCTCAAATGTGAGGCATTAGTGTTCTCCTAACTGGTCTTCTAGCTTCTAGACTCCATTATGCTGCCAGAATGATTGTTCTGAAGAGCAAATTGAATCTTTTCATTCCCCTATAAAACAATTTCCAGTGTCTTCTCATTGATTCTAATATAAAATTCCAATTCTTAACATGGCAAGTAAGGCTTTCTGTGACATGACTTTTTACACACTTCCTAAGCTTACTCTTGTCCTTTTGGCATTATTGACTGATATCTAGTGTCACACCAAAATGCTATTCTCAGAACAGGTTTCTGTCTTTGTGTGTGTGTGTGTGTGTGAGTGTGTGTGTGTGTGCATTCTCGCCGTTTTCTTCTCCATACTTTCTATCTGTTCTTTGAGATTATCCAATTATAAAAAAAATAAACAACAACAAAAAACACCTGCTTGGATAACTCAGTGCCCTTACTGAGTCAATACCTCCTTGTCTCAACTCCCATGATACCAGGGCCTGATTGCACTGTGCCACAGTTACTCCTTTCTGTTGCTGTCTTAGACAAAAGAAGCCTGGAAGATTAGCACCTCATAATCCTCGGTGTAATTTTATTGATTTGGAACAAAGCAACAGATGCTGATGAAATGAAAGAATAAATATTCTCAGTGAAAATAAAACGATGCAGTTATCCTCTAGAAGTCATATTCCAGTTGCTAGTCCACTCTACAAGAGGCTTATAAAAAATAGGACACTCAGGATGTATTACCAAGTGCATGACCTTGTGCAAATGACATTGTCTCCCAATGCCTCTCTTTTTCTCATGTTGTAAAAGGTGAATAATAGTATATACCTTAAAGGATTTTTGGGAAAAAAAAAGAAGTAAAATATGAATATAAAACACCTTAGCACTTAGCATTCAGTAAATGTGAATCATTACTTTCTCTTAGGTCCAGAATGAGAAGAAATGTACTTTATCCTTCATTCAGGAAAATACTCTTTGAGGTTGTCGACTTAGCTTGGGTGAGAGAGGGGGTCTGCATATAGCTTTACTTATCCTCAACTTAATATCTTGTAAAAGTGAGTTTATTTAAATTCAAAGAAACTCAATATTTATTAAGAAAAACAAAGGTTATTGAAGATTTGTAGTGTCCTGGCATGAGTCAGAGAAAAAGCAAAGATCTGTTGGTAACCATTTCTTCTTTTGTCTGATGGCTTCTACACATTACAGATGAAAACACATATAAGGTACTCAATTCTTCTGTGCTTTTTGCTGCTACCACTCCCTTTCTGATACTGCCTGTTTGAATATGTTACCCAATACTCAAACCCAGAAAGAATTAGTTGATATGTGAGGAACAGTGAGGTCAAATGAAAAAAGACAACAGTTTGGACATAGTTCTGCCCAGCCCCATGCTCAGTGTTAGTTACCCATTAGAATTTTTCTGAAACTATCAGCTGTGATCACCTGTACAGCAGTGAGCAACAGTTTCTCAAAGTGTAAGTAAAATGGAAAGAACATAACTATTGTCTGCTTCCCGAGCAGGAGGTGAGGAGTGGTATGGAGATGTGTGAGAAAGGACAAGGCAAAGACTTGGATCATAGAGTTAGGGGTCTGACAACTGGATTTCAGTCCTTTCTCTGTCAGCTGTTATCTTGATGACCTTTAAAAAACTCTATTTTCTTTAAAGTTTGATTTCTTTTTTTAAGTTCTCATGCATGACAGCATCAATCTGGAAGGGCAGTTCCTTTTTCTGTGTGCTAGGGTAGCAGCAAGTGCATTTTTCATAATCCTCTGCTGTTGCCCTGGTCTGAAAAGACTAGATTATGCCCTGGCTACATATATATGTACTATTATTGAAAGTCTAAAGATTAAACATTTTAGAGATGCTATAACAGGTGGTATTCTAGTGAATAGATGTTTTCCCTTGACTTCTTCCTCTCTTCCCTTTACCCCTAGCACTGTCCCTTCTTTTTTCTAACCTCCATCTATTCTTCCTTTTTCTCTCCCTTTCTTCATTCCTTTCATCTCTTTTTTTAAATATTAATTCCTTCCTTGTTTTTTTTTTTTCTGTTCTTATCTTAATTTCTCTCTCTCTTCCTTTGTGACTCAGAATGTATAACAACCTCAGGTCAAACAAGTTTACCTTTTAGTATGTTACAAATAATATCATCAATACTTCTAGTTCGTAACAATAACATATATATATAAAATCTTTTTTTTGCCACAAGAGTTATTGCTGGGGCTCTATGCACTGTGAATCCACTGCTCCTGTGGCCATTTTTTTTTTTTAATAAGGCAGAGAGAAATTGAGTGAGGAGAGAGAGATAGAAAGGGAGAAAGAAAGAGAGACAACTACAGACCTACTTCACCACTTGGGAAGTGACTCCACCCCCACCCCTGAAGGAGGGGAGGCAGGGGCTCAAACCAGGATCCTTGCATGGGTCCTTGTGCTTTGTGCTATGTGCGCTTAACCCAGTGCACCACCACCTGACCCCCACTTTCATATATTTCTGGGTATACCATGTAATTTCATAATCAAAATCCTTATTTCCCCTACCAGTATTAGCCCAAAATTCTTCATTTTGAAAATTGAGTATGACATAATTCTTCTCTTTTGATAATGGGACCATAGGTTCAAGAGGAATCAGACAGGATCATAGCAGACAAGACACATACGCTCATACATCCTGCATAATAACTAGTCTAGACCATCTTATATAAAAGGCATTCTTGATATTCTAAGCTGTACTAATGTGCACAACTCATTGTTAGACAAATAAAACATTCAGATTTTTTTTGTATGTGCTTTGCTTAGACAATTTCTGGTGAGAGTCTAGTATCAACAGGCTTATAATGGTCATTCATTCCAACTCCATCATTGGGTCACATAAATAAACTCAGGCATCTTGTTTATGTATAAACTAATTAGAGGTATAGATAGACATATGGAATTTGGGACCTCAAGCTATATCCCACTGCCTTGGTCTTGAGAAGCCAGCAGAAACAATACATGGCATAATTCCAACTTGATATATGACTCCTACCTTGCCTTATTTTTAATTGCTTCTTTCTTGAGTTTTGATGCAACTGTTTGTCTCTCTGCCTTTGAAATCCCCAAGAGTATGTATGTGCTTTTTGCTCCTCTAGTGTCTTTCATAGTTCTTGTTCTACCAAAGTCAGTTCTCTTTTGGGTTTGTCTTCCTGATGAAAGCATCAGCTCATAGGTCTGGTAGGGTAAAAATGGTGCTATTTATCTCTGAGTTATCACACCTACCTTAGCACACTGTGGCTGCTCAGTGGATATTTGTTGAGTGAATAGTGAGCAAACTGTGCTTCTTAAATATGTGGACCAGATGTGGAGTAGCAGGATTCACTAGTAAGGGGAAGTTCTTGGTGTCCCTTCTGTCCCTGTCACTGCTGATGAATGACACCCAGCCTCCATCATTGTCATATGCTCTCCTGGATCTTTGCAGGACTGTACAATTCAACTGCTGCTTTTTTTTCCCTTTCTTCTTTCCAGAACTGGAGGGTTTTCGCTTTGTAGTAATATTGAGCCCCCCCCCCCCAACACTCAGGAGAATAGATATCTTGTGTCTCTTTCCCTGAGGCGTATCAGGGTTTTAGTTCTGAATAAGTATTGATCACAGCTTGCCAAAATACTTCAGACCTGTATAATTAAAAAGGATGAGACCAGTCACTGGTGGGCAGTGCCTGGCCAAGTGTAAGAGAAGATGAATCCTTCAGGTGCCTGAGGTTTTATAATTGTACTTGCTTGGGAAGCTTATTAAAGCCTTGCAGGTGCAATGTTTCATCACAGAGTGGTGAACCTTTGAAAGATATGCATAATAAACAGAGTTTGAAATATGTTTTTATTCCAGGCCATATGGTCCTGTCTGGAGCTTTCCTAGATCTTTGGGTCAGTTCATCGTTGAAAGATAGGCTTGCAAGGACCCACCTCTCGGAGCAGCTGTCAGAGCCCTATCAGAATGAATCTGCTTTTGCATGATTATTTATTTTCTGTGGTGATCTGAAATGAGCCCAGTCTTGCTCCACAGCTGAAATGTGCTGAGCAAAGTCTCTTCCCTGAACAGCTTGTGGCCACATCACTGAGCAGTGTCCTTCCTTGTCCTTCGAAAGCAGACTAGTGAGACTTGTACAAAAGGCCAGGACAAGCAGTCTGGGTGAAGGGTACCCACCTGGGCTTGAACTTGGTTTCAGAAATATGAAAACCTACAAGGTAGCATTTTAGAGATGTGTCATTGTTCTTTCTTCTCAACTTTTTGTTGTGTTGTTATCAGGGCTTCACCTTTATAATATGACCTTTTCTTTTTTTTTTTTTTTTTCTTCTGGATAGAGACAAAAGGAGAGAGGTAAAGAAGACATACCACAGCACCAAAACTTTCTCCAGTGAGTTGGGGGCTAGGTTCAAATCTATGTCCTGTGGATGATAAAGTGAGCCATCTTTCTGGCCCTATTAAAAATATATTTCATCTAGTCTATTTCATTAAAAAAGAGAGATTATACCTGGAACTTTGGAGGCTCAGATTGGAAGTCTTTTTGCATGATCATTATGTTATCTCCTCCACCCCTTGCTGACCTACTTACTGTTAGTTTTTAATTTTGTTGTTGCTGCTACTGGGTCTTTACTGCTATGAGCTTACTTTTTTTTTTTTTTTTTCGGATCACAGAAAAAGAGGGAGGGAAAGGCTGAAACAACAACACTGAAGTTTCCTCCAGGGTACTAGGGGTAGCACTCGGACTGGATCCTGTACACAGCAAAGGAGGAGTGCCATCCAGCTGACCTAGCTTGCCTGCCTCTTCTCAACTCTCATACTGGCTTTCCTACATCTCTCTTGACTCTAGGCTGACACAGTGAACACACTGTGCACACTCGGTGTGTTTTTGTTTTGGGAATGCAAAGAGGAGAATGCTCATACTTGCTTTTTTTCCCCCTTTGTTATTAGGTGGACATGACATTGATTCCTCTGATAATGGATTTTTTAAATTTTTTTTTTTTATTTTTTATTTAAGAAAGGATTAACAAACAAAACCATAAGGTAGGAGGGGTACAACTCCACACAATTCCCACCACCCAATCTCCTTAACCCACGCCCTCCCATGATAGCTTTCCCATTCTCTAGCCCTCTGGGAGCATGGAACCAGGGTCATTGAGGGTTGCCTAAGGTAGAAGGTCTGGCTTCTGTAATTGCTTCCCTGCTGAACATGGGCGTTGACTGGTCGGTCCATACTCCCAGTCTGCCTCTCTCTTTCCCGAGTAAGGTGTGTCTCTGGGGAAGCTGAGCTCCAGGACATATTGGTGGGGTCTTCAATCCAGGGAAGCCTGGCCAGCATCCTGGTGGCATCTGGAACCTGGTGATTGAAAAGAGAGTTAACATATGAAGCCAAACAAATTGTTGATCAATCATGGATCCCAAGCTTGGAATAGTGGAGAGGAAGTTTTAGGGAGGTACTCACTGCAAACTCTAGTGTACTTCTGCTTTCAGGTATATATTTTCCAGTAGTTTATGGATACGTGTGAACATAAGCTCTCTCTCACAGAAACTGGCATTTGATATGCGGACTCTCTCAAAAGCCTAGACCAAGTAGATTAGAAGCATCCAATAGCACAGCTATATACAAGATACTGGATACTGTACAGCAAACCATAACAAAAGGACTTTTCAAAGTTAACCCAATTACCAAATAATGTGATGATAACATTAACTGTAGTCATGACTAAGTCAATCCTCAACCTTCTCCTGTCCCTTTATCTTTGTTAACCATGATACATCTCTTTTCTTTTTTAAAAAAATATTACTATCTTTATTTATTAGATAGAGATAGACAGAAATTGAAAGAGAAGGGGGTAATAGAGAGAGACAGAGAGACATCTGCAGCCCTGCTTTACCACTCGTGAAGCTTTCACACTGCAGGTGGGGACCAGGGGCTTGAACCTGGGTCTTTGCACACTGTGATATGAGTGCTTGACCAGGTGAGCCACCACCTGGCTCCTTCTTCTTCTTCTTTTTAAAAATATTTATTTATTCTCTTTTTGTTGCCCTTGTTTTTTTACTGTTGTAGTTATTATTGTTATTGTTGATGCCATCATTGTCAGATAGGACAGAGAGAAATGGAGAAAGGGGAAGACAGGGGGAGCTTGTGAAGCGACCACCTGCAGGTGGGGAGCTGGGGGCTTGAACCTGGATCCTCATGCCTGTCCTTGTGCTTTGCCTCATGTGTGCTTAACCCGCTGTGCTGCCTGCCGCCCGACTCCCTGATACATTTCTTTCCTTTTTGTAAAAGATTCTATTCATTTCTTTATGAATGAGAGAGACAGGAGCCAAAATAGAATGGGTACATGTGCTTCCCGAGATTGAACTTGGGACCTCATGCTTGAGAGGCCAATAGTGTATCTGCTGTTCCACCTCATAGACAACACTATCTTGGAGTCTGAGTTATTCTTGTTGCATTTTGTTGCTTTGCTTACTTTATTGGTTTTCCTGATATGAGAGAAAGCAGTCAGTGTTCATCTTTAGTTTCCTGATTTATTCCACTTAGCATATAATCTCATTGATCCACATTGTTGCCAAAGTCAAGATTTTGTTATTTTTTTTCAATCCTTAACTCATGTTCCATTGAGTATACTGTATAAACTATGATTTACTTTTTTTAATTATTATTTCATGAAACCTAAACAGACTAGACATCACTCTACCACTTTATGTGATGCCAGGGGTCAAACCCAAGACCTCACACATGCAGTGCTTACCCTCTCTCACTGAACCACCTTGCCATCTCCTATACGCCATAAGTTTCCACTGTAGCTAGCATCCATTGAAGGGTATTTGGTTGTTTTCAGGCCTTGGCTATTGTGAATATGGAAATGCATTTTGAATTAGTGTTTTTCATAATCTTTGTGCAAATACCTGGGAGTAGAAATTCTGGATTATATATATCCTTCCTACTTCATTTCTTAAGAAATCTCCACACCGTGGTCCAGGAGGTGGCATGGTGATAAAGCTTTGGACTCTCAAGCATGAGGTCCTGAGTTTGACCCCTGGCAGCACATGTGTCAGAGTAATGTCTGGTTATTTCTCTTATCTTTCTCATAAATAATAAAATCTTAAAAAAAAAAAAAGGAATCTCCACATCATTCTTCAGAGAGTGCATCTGTGTGTACTCCTGCCAGGCATGGATAGAAGTTTTTTTTCTTCACACTCTCACTAATATTTGCTGTTTTTATTTATTTATTTATTTATTTATTTGCCTCCAGATTTGTCGCTGGGGCTCAGTGCCTGCATTACCAACCCACTGCTCCTGGAGGCCATTTTTCTTATTTTTGTTGTCCTTGTTGTTGGATAGGATAGAGATAAGTTGAGAGAGGAGAGGAAGGTGGGAGGGGGGAGGGGAGAGAAAGAAAGACACCTGCAGACCTGTTTCAGTGCTTGTGAAGCAACTCCCTGGGGAGCCAGGGGCTCGAACTAGGATCCTTAGACCTGTCCTGGTGCTTAGTGCCATGTATACTTAAGCCGCTGCGCTATCACTGGGTCTCCAATACTTGGCAGTTTTGAGTTGTTTTTTTTTTTTTAACTTAGGCTCTTCTCATAGATGATGTGATATTTCATTGTGGTATTATTTTGTATTTGCATAATATTAAGTAATGTTGAACATCGTTTTCATATCCTTGTTCGCCACCTGTATATCTGTTTGAGAAGTGTCTATTTAGATATGCACATTATTTGAGCTTTTATTGTTATTATTATTGCATTGTGTGAATTCATTGTCAGATGTTTGATGTGCCAAGAAATTATACCAATTCATACGGTGACTGTTCTTGATATTTTTTTTGTTCTTCAAAAGCCTTTTAGTTTTATTGTTATTTCTTTTTTATTTATAAAATGGAAATATTGACAAGGCTATAGGACAAGAGGGGTACATTTCCATAAATCAGCAACCCCCAGAGCTCCCTATTCAGTCCCCTCCCTTGAAAGCTTCATTTTTCATCACTCTGTCACCAAAGGCCTGTGTCCCCATCCCAAACCCCATAGATAACCACTTATATCTAAGTTCTCCCACAGTCTTAGATATAAATTGGCATTTTTCATGTTTTTTGGGGGGGCACATTTCCCATTTAATTTTTAATTTTTTTATTGGGGGATTAATTATTGACAATCTACAGTAAAATACAATAGTTTGTACATGCATAACTCTTCTCAGTTTTCCACATGACAATTCAACCTCCACTAGATCCTCCTCTGCCATCATCTTCCAGGACCTGAACCCTCCTCTCCACCCTGGAATCTTTTACTTTGGCACAATACACTAGGCATTTTATTTTTTTTCACATTTGTATAATTAACCCTCTATATTCTCATAGAAGTAAAACCATTCTGTAGTTGTCCTTTACCTCCTTACTTGCTTCACTAAGCGTAATCTTTTCCAATTCTATCTACTTTGAGTTTTATATAGGACTTTCAGCTTTTCATATTGGGAATCTGATATATAATCTAGGGCCAGCTACTCTATTTGAGGGTTATTATTAGGTGGTCTGATGATTAGTTAAAGAGAACATGTAAGGCCTCCCTTTTTTTTTTTCTTCATGGAACTTTCAGTCCTGGGGGATGGGGTGGTGGTGGCTAAAATAACTAAATACAATGAGAAGAAATTTTCACTGATAAAAAACAGTAATAAAAATAGCTCAAGGCAATATGAGAAAGAATGAGGGCAGTTGGGGATTTAATTTAAAATTGGGGCATCTATAACCTCCTATGGAGGTGAATTTGAACTAAAAACTAAAGAGTAAGACACAGGCATGAGCTAAAGCCCTACAGTGATGATCCAGGAAGAAGGAAAGTCAGTGTATTCAAAGACAATAAGATAAAACAGAGGACAGCACATTTTGAGAAGACAGAGAGGCCCAGAGTGCCCAGAGAATGGCAGGGAGGGCAGGAAGGAAGGGCAGTAGGAGAGGCCAGCAGAGACCTGTCATGTAGAGCTTTAAAGGTCATACACAGATTTTTCACTACGTGAAATAGGAAAGCTTTGAGTAGGAGAGAAGAGAAAAAATATAAGCTAAACTGATTTTTCAAAGCTTTATACTTTTGAGCTATATCAGTGCAAGAGCTGTGACAGGAAGACCAACAAGGAAACTACTTGAGGAATATTTAGAGGCAGAGACAGCTGCAAATGGGCGGTGGGAGAGAAAATGGAAGGAGGAGAAGAGTACAGCATTTAGGCTTCTGGCATGAAGAATGGGCTTGGGGTTGCGGTGATCATGCCACTTGTTGGGATTAGGAAAGTTACAATAGGGTCAAGTTTGAGTAGTGAGTTAAAAAATCAGGAATCCTATTTTATATCCTTGAGATTATCTTTGCAACAACATGGATAGGTCTAGAAAAGATTATGCTGAGCAAAATAAGAAAAAGCAAACAAACAGATGAACTAAATAAAGCAAAATTTTAGGTGATTAAGACCATACTAAAGAATAAGAATAAGAAAGCTATCAGGGGAGGGGATGGGATACAGAGTTCTGGTGGTGGGAAACTGTGTAGAGTTGTACCTCTCTTCTCCTATGGTTTAGTCAATGTTTCCTTTTTATAAATAAAAAAATTTTAAAAAATTAAAACAAAAGACCATACTAGTGGTTACACAAAAGGAGTGGGGAGCAAGGAGTCAGGCGGTAGCGCAGCGGGTTAAGCACACGTGGCACAAAGCACAAGGACCTGCATAAGGATCAAGGATCATGTCCCCAGCTCCCTATCTGCAGGGGAATCACTTCACAAGTGGTGAAGCAGGTCTGCAGGTGTCTATCTTTCCCCCTCTCTGTCTTCCCTTCCTCTCTCCATTTCTCTCTGTCCTCTCCAACAACAATGACATCAATAACAACAACAATAATAAAAAGGGCAACAAAAGGGAGTAAATAAATATTTAAAAAAATAAAAAAGAGTGGGGAGCTAAGTGGTAGGGTGATGGGTAAAAGAGGTGATTTGTATGGTGAATTATAGAATTGGACTTTTGGTGAGGAAATTAATATAGAGTAGTATAAAGATCTTGATTTATGATGATATTCATCTGAAACTTTTATAATGTCATTGTGGAGTGTCCCACCAACAAAAATAATAGCAGTAAAAAAGAATAAAAGTAGAGGTGGTAATACTGAAAAATTAAACAGTTAAATACGTATGTAAATGTTCTATGTTAGCTATTTTCAAGTGTGTGGTTCAGTGACATTAAGTACATGTACATGCAATATGTGCATTCTATGTTTAATTTCATTTAGTATACTGTCTTCAGATTTTTCCATATCATAAAATACACCCGCATTTTATCCCTTTTAAATGATAAATAATATTCTTTTGTAGTTATATACCAAATTTTGCTTATCCATCCATCTGTTGATGTATACTTGGTTTGTTTCTGCACTTTGTCTTTTGTGAATAATGCCACTATGAACATAAATGCTCAGATACACATCTTCAATGTTAAATGTTCTTTAGACTAAAAGAGAAGTCATGTAGGCAATTATTTATAGATTTTAGAGGCTGTGGATATGCCAGACCTGGAGATATAAAATTTGGTGTCATCATATAGTATCTGACAAGGGACTCCATATAGTATCTGACAAGGGACTCCATGGCCTAGACTTGACCTTAACTGTGTGCTAAATCAGTCCCTATCAACATAGAGATATACCCACTAAGGAGACAATGTAATTACAACCTTAAAATTAATTGGTTTTTTGGCCCCTAATTTGCTTCAGAAGTTTAGTGACCTAGGCAAAACCATATGGGCACACACACATTAGTATATGTATCTATCATCTTTTTATTTGATTTTATTTTGGTCTAGCTTGGAGGCACACTGGAATTAGTTTCAAACTTAGGAATAAAACATATCTCAAAAGTGACATTTTCCTACATCCATTTTAGAACTGTGAAGTTATCTATCTACCAGCATAAAAATTCATACCACTAAACCAAATAATAGAAAATGGGACTAGTGCAATAGAGATTAGGAGGCGAGGGATCTTTTCTGTTCCCTCCAGGTCTTCCTCTGTCCTGAGTTTAAGCAAGTCAAGTATCTCCAGGTGTGTTTCAAAGAGACTGAACAAAATAGGAGTGTTATTTAGCAAAGAATGTTCCAAAGAGAAGTAACCTTTGCCATCTTACTGCTGACTTCATCCTTTTATTTTTTTGATCTCCTTTAAAGTTATTACCCCAAATGAAGTTGGATATAAATTGAGTAGTACTCTTTCTCTCTCTGGCAAGTGTGTGTGTGTGTGTGTGTGTGTGTGTGTGTTTTCCTTCTTTTTCCCTAAAGAGATATAAGGGGATTAGTGAAGACAATGATGGTGAAGACTTGAAAATTTTCTATGCATTACAACCTCCAGGCTTTTTATTACTAGGGGATTTATAATACAAATGTCTTTCTTACATATCTATACAACACACTTTGCTTTTTTACCTGATCTGATAATGTACTTATTGTAGTGACCTTGATTCTTGCTTGTCCTTGACTTACAATATTTTCATGTTTTTTTGATAGAAGAATTGTGGGCTTTGTAATTAGATATCCTTTAGTTTTAGTGTTTCAGATTCTCCCCTTATTTCTGTGTGTTCTCATTCAGTTTACATCTGCAGAAAAGGTCGTCCGTGCTTGTGACATGGGGTACTGTATTCTCTCCCTACTCTTCAGCTTCCATCTCTGATATTTTAAGTGCTGAAACATCATGGAACTTGCACTGAAGTATTATGTTTTATTCTCTAAATTCTTTTTTTTTTTTTTTAATTTTTTATTTAAGAAAGGATTAGTGAACAAAAGCATAAGGTAGGAGGGGTACAACTCCACACAATTCCCAACACCCAATCCCTATAACCCACCCCCTCCCCTGATAGCTTTCCCATTCTCTATCCCTCTGGGAGCATGGACCCAGGGTCGTTGAGGGATGCAGAAGGTAGAAGGTCTGGCTTCTGTAATTGCTTCCCCGCTGAACATGGGCGTTGACTGGTCGGTCCATACCCCCAGTCTGCCTCTCTCTTTCCCTAGTAGGGTGTGACTCTGGGGAAGCTGAGCTCCAGGACACATTGGTGGGGTCTTCAATCCAGGGAAGCCTAGCCAGCATCCTGGTGGCATCTGGAACCTGGTGATTGAAAACAGAGTTAACATATGAAGCCAAACAATTTGTTGAGCAATCATGGATCCCAAGCTTGGAATAGTGGAGAGGAAGTGTTAGGGAGGTACTCACTGCAAACTCTAGTGTAGTCCTGCTTTCAGGTATATATTTTGCAGTAGTTTATGGATACGTGTGCACATAAGCTCTCTCTCACAGAAACTGGTGTATATCTAGGTTATGGGACTTTGTTAGAAAGTGAACTACCTGAGATGAAATTAGAGTGTACTATTAAAGGAAAGGTCTCACCCGAGTAATGAAGCTGAAGGGTTGTCATTCCACACGTGAAGTCTCTGGATACATTCTGAGGTGAAGCATGTTGAGGTAGCAATCGTTGCCTTGGTTAGGTTGTGATCGGCAGATGCAATGTTATTTGGTTTGGATTGGGAGATGCATACGGGAAAGTGGGCCCTATCCAAGGGTTCCAGGACTGGGGGAAGTAGGGGCTCTATAGTGAAGATGTGAGGTTCCTGCTGTCTTAGGGTTCAAAAAAGACACTCAATAGTTAATATTATCATCACATTATTTGTTAATTGGGTTAACTTTGAAAAGTCCCTTTGTTATGGTTTGCTGGACAGTACCCAGTATCTTGTATATAGCTGTGCTATTGGAAGCTTCTAATCTACTTGGTCTAGGCTTTTGAGAGAGTCCGCATATCAAATACATAGCCTATATATTAAAAAGATTCAGTTTGTCTTTTGAGAAACTTTGAGACATACAATTGATTTCCCCCTCTCATATTAATTAGCTACTGATTTATATGTCTACATTTTGCTAGGAGTGTACATAAACACCATTCCCACCACCAAAGGACTGTGACCCATCCCTCCCGCCCACTCCCACCCCCCACTGGCCCAGGAATTATTCTCTAAATTCTATTCAACAACTATGATTTCAATTCTTATTTATAGTTGACCACTACAAAATTTCTGTTTCTTTCTCAGATTCCACTTTGAGCTCTGTGTCTACCCAACTACTCAACTCTTTTTTTGAAAGTCAACAAAGGCACCTAATGTCATGATAACCAAAGCTTGATTTATAATCTTCCCTGCCTCCCATCCCCCAGAATTTGTCTATGCCCAGTACTCCCTAACATGGAGACTGACAATATTATTCATTAAATTTTGCTAATCTTGCTACCTTATCTCCCTTACCACTGATCTCCAGTGACTTGTTCAATCCTGTTGATTTTATCTGAATATCTGTTGAATCCATCTAATTCTCTCTTCACTTATGCCACCACAGACCAAGCTCCCATCATCTCTCTCATGATTTATTACAGTTGCTTTTAAATGCTCTCTTAGATTTCACTCTTATTATACACAAATCTGTACTTCACAGAGGTCACAGCAGTTGTCTAAAAATGCAAATGAGCTAGTTACTCTCCTGCTTCAACTCATTCCATGACTTTTCATTGCTACTGGTATAAAGACAAAGCTACTTAAAATCTTTACGAGGACTTGTATGTCTCAAACCCGTTTGAACCACTCTTGTCTGTTAATTCTTTTTCCTCATGTCTTGTGGAGGGGTAATTGCCATATAGGATTGTGTAAATTAAAGGGGCAGAGTATTATTGATTTGATACACCTAAATATTGCCCAAATGTCTCTACTGCAGCATTAGCTAACACCTTCCTTCACCTTATATACTTATCATTTCTTTTTGTGGTGAGAATATTTAAGATCCGGTGGGGGTAGACAGCATAATTGTTATGCAAAGAGACTCTCATGCCTGAGGCTCCAAAATCCCAGGTTCAATCCCCTGAACCACCATAAGCTAGAGCTGAGCAGTGCTCTGGTAAAAACAACAACAACAACAACAACAACAACATTTAAGATCAACTCAGCAATTTCAAGTCTAGAATACAGTATTGCTTACTGTAATAACCATCTTGTACATTAGGCCCTTGGATTTCCTTCATTTTATACTCAAAGTTAGTAGACTTTGTCCAGTGTTTCCCCATTCCATCTCCAACCCTCAGCCTCAGGTAACCATCATTCAGTCATGTGTCTCTATGAGTTCTCTCCCACCCCAATTATTTATAACTTATTTATTGAACTACCTTCTTTAAGTTCTCTGTATGTCCTAAGAATTTCCTCATGTTTAATCCTGCACACACACATAACTATTTTTTTTTTCTTGGACTGCTATTATTCTTCTTCATTTCATGAAGTAGACATATGGGATGTCTACTGGTTGTCTAGAATTTGCAGACTACACTTGCTGCATTTGAGGAGTCTCCAGACTTAGGAGTTTTATATAGCCTAGTTAGAAAATAAGTAACATTTTCTAGGTTTCTCTGGAGCCAGGACACAAACATGCAATGTAGTCTTCACCAGTCAAAATCAATGTGAGCATTTAGTTCAAAGGTAGATAGCTTGAGGAAACCTATGGGCTGCTGGGGATGTCAGTGGAGGGATCCAACTTTTAAGAATGATAGTAGTTATGTAATACCTGATTCAGAAGCAGATGAGATGCTGGTGGTTATGATAGTTGCAGGGAATTTGGGTTTGGGCAGGAACTTTAATGGCAACTTTTAGTGCTCACTGGGTCATTGGCAGTTATGACAGTTTTTCTAGATCACTCTGACTATTCCTTAACTTCTTACCTGTCACTCATTCCAATAAACTGCTAACTCACCTATCCTCCCATCCTTGTTGACTAAGTTATATCCCCCACTCTAACAGATCATCAGGTATAGTGACACAGTATACAGTACCTGAAACCTCTGTTATTATCCTGCCTGGGCTCTAACTTCAACTCTCTTACTGACTGATTTTGAAAATTAGTTAAGTTCACATAAACTTTCTGTGAATCACTTCCCTCATTTGTAAGATGGGAGTGATAATAATAGCTATCTAACTTGTAGGCTTATAATAAATATTCAGTCAATTGACGCACATGTCAATCCTTTGAACTAGCACCTAATACTCAACAAACACCAGCTAGTAGGCTGTTCTTTTGCACAAGTCCTGCTTATTGGCTTTCATAATATTTTTCACAGGTTATAATTAAAGGCTCACAGGGTGGTCATTTGATTAAGATATGTCTTCCACCTGGACTGCTGAATTCTATTAAAAAAAAAAAGAGGAGCTATTTATTTTCAAGTTCCTAGCACCAAATCGGTTTATTTGATCAAGGGTGCTGTTGTAGGGCCCCAGGACCCTTGAGTGATAATGTCCCCAGCTTGGGGACACTGAGTCAGGGGAACCTTAGCAGTACTTCCTGTTCCTGACAGCCTCTCCTTCAGGCCATTGTCTGCAGTGATTTATTTTTCATGACCCCCAGCTGACCTGTTCCCACAGAGCACAAGCCCTGCCCCAGATGCTGCATCTTCCCCCATGCCCTGATTTCTCTGGCTCTCAGCACTGAGTGTTTTGTGCTGACTGCACAACCCTCTGAAAATCTGTTGGAAGCCAGATGGGAGGAAAAAACAAAACAGGTTTCATTCATTGCTCTTCCAGACTCTGAGAGAAATAACAACAATAACACTAGCAGCAGTGGCAAGAGTATTAACATGTAGGGTGTGTTGGATGTTTACTATCAAGAAGACATGGTATATAGAGCTTTAGAAATAAGGATTGAATTACTACCCACCCCAGTCCTAAAAAGAAGATGCTGCTTTTACAGAAAAAGGGAAGTGAAAAGGGAAATTGCAGGTGGGAGTAGATAGCATAATGATTATGCAAATAGACTCTCATGCCTGAGGCTTCAAAGTCTCAGGTTCAATCCCCTGCACCACCATGAATCAGACCTGAGCAGTACTTTGGTAAAATAAAATAAAATCCAAAAAGGACCTTGGGGAGGAGCAAGCTTGTCTGAAAGCAGAGCACCTCATTTGCCTAGAACTTTGGTTCCCATTTAAAACTTCCCTAGTGCCACAGAAATAACTGTAAAACTAATATTGATTGAGACATTACAGAAGATGGCACTGAGTATGTGCCTAGTCTCAGATCATCTTTATAATTTGGATCTTTTTATACGGTCCCTTTCAGTTACTTGCTATTTGTAGCTTTTCCCCCTTCCCAAAGTCTAATATAAGTAGTAGGGAATGTGGTAGGTAAAGAAACCTGTACAATTCACTTCTGGTTAATTGGCATTTTCCTATAAGATATTTAAAAATAGACTTTGGTTTTTAAAGATTGTCGTTGCAAAGAGCCATAGTGTTTTGTTCCTGTGAGCTCCCATGTACAGACAGTGCCTTCTGCCATGGGGATTCTCTGGGCATTTTCACAGATGCCTGCCCAAACTCTGAGATTCAGCTGGAGCTGGGGTAGGGGCTTGGCTTAGTGTGCATTTTCTATGTTTAGATCTCCCTGATGTTGTTTTGTTTTATTTTATTTTTCAAAGAAAGGAGAAAACAGCCGATATGCCAGCTCACTGGCAGGAACTGTGATTCAGCTAAAGTTGTCCTCCAATTATAATGCTCCATCCAGTGTGTTTCATCTGAATTCAGAGAAGCACATTGTCAAAGTTAGTACTGGGAACAGTTGCCAAAGGATCTGTGTCTAACTGTCCTGGAGAAATTTTCTCCATCCATGCCGGATGGAGATAGACAGACAGATTGAGAGATGATGGAAAATTTTTTTTTTAAATATTTATTTTATTTATTTATTTATTCCCTTTTGTTGCCCTTGTTGTTTTATTGTTGTAGTTATTATTGTTGTTGTCATTGTTGGATAGGACAGAGAGAAATGGAGAGAGGAGAGGAAGACAGAGAGGGGGAGAGAAAGACAGACACCTGCAGACCTGCTTCACCACCTGTGAAGCGACTCCCCTGCAGGTGGGGAGCCGGGGTTCGAACCAGGATCCTTATGCCGGTCTTTGTGCTTTGCGCCACCTGCACTTAACCCGCTGCGCTACAGCCTGACTCCCCGAGATGATGGAAATTTTTACAAGCCATTGGAAAAAAAAAATAAGTGAGTGGTTGGGAACTTGGAACCCAATTTACTACCATGGTGACAATCATTCTCAAAGAGGATAATGCATTTGTTTCTTGTGACTGTTGGAACAAGTTGCCACTACCTTGGTGAGTTAACACAATGAAAATTTAATTTTCTCATAGTTCTGGAATGCAGAAGTCTGAAGTTAAGGTGCCAGAGGGATGCAATTCTTCTGGTGACTTTGAGAATCATCCACCAGAGCTGGAGACAATTCAACATTTGAAATCTTAAGAAGGAGGTTTCTGAATATGGAAGCCATGAATTGTAGTTTGTAGTGGATTGTCAAAGTTTATCCTAGGTTTATGAGTCTTCAACTTAGTTAAGGATAAAACCACTCAGAATGTTTATTACAAACAGCAAGTCTCAGGCTGAAACCTATATTAGTTTGCTAGAGTTGCTATAAGAAAATGCCCCAAAGTGACTTAAACAATAACAATTATTTTCACACAGCTCTGAAAGCTCATACTCAGTTTTTTAAGTCCTGGATTTTCCAAGATCTCTATCTCTGTCTTTCAGATAACCCCTAATCTTTTCTACACACACACACACACACACACACACCCCTCCATGATTCCATGTCTCTCTTCTTTTTTTTTCTTTTCTTCTTACTCATCATCTCCAGAGTAACACACATGACAAAGTAGCACATTATCAAAGTGAGCTATTTTGCTGGCTCTGTGACTCTATTCTTATAAAAACACCAGCAGTATTTGGACTAGGGCCCACTTTAATCATTTCATTTTAAGTTAATCACACTTTGAACACTTTATGTACAAATAAGGTCATATGTTAAAGTATTGAGAGATAGGACTTCAACATAAGAGTTTGACCCATAATATACTCCAGTAGATTCTGATTTTAGCACATCTTGGTTGGTGTTTAATGAATCATTTTTTTAAATTTAATTAACTTTTTTTTCTTATTTCTTTTTACCAGAGCACTGGTCAGCTCTGGTTTATGGTGGTGCTGCAGATGGAATGTGGGACTTTGGAGCCTCAGGCAGGAGAGTCTGTTTACATAACCATGAAGCTACCTACCCCCACCCCCACTAATGAATCTTTACTATGTCTCCAGGTAATTCCAATAGGTTTGGGTGGTCAGAATTAACATTTTGAGAAGCAGTATCCTGATAGATTGTTAATCATTTTGACTTTATATTTGACTCTGTGTCTTTATGTAGACTTGCTTCCTCCTTGCACCACATGATTCAGCAATAACTTAGAGCAAATAGAAGAAACAACTTGCAGATAACGACCCTTTGCAGATAATACCTTAGTCTATGTCTTTGTCTTGGAGCTGTTCCCATTCTATTTCAATGACTTTAAATCTAGGGTTGCTTTGCATACTCTCTTTTGAACTTGGTCTGACATTGACTTAGCCAGATATTGCTTAAAGATTTTGAGTCAGACACACTCTGTGGTTTATTGCCATAGCTAGGGTAGGAAATGCTGCTAGAGACTAACCCCCAGGATGTAACTTCTCAACTAATAACCGAATAGGTTTGAGCATTTGAATATCTGAACCTCAGTGCTTTAGGGAACTCAGGACTGCTGCTCAGAATGCAGAGTGGCATTAAGCCAGGCAATGACTTGGGGATATCACTGTGGAAAAATGAAGGGAGCCTGCCAACCAATATAAAAAAAAAACAAAAAACTCAGTCTTCAGATTTATTCAGTCTGTCTGTACTTCCCTCTCTCTTTGTCCTCTCTTTTTCCTTAATATTTTCCTTGTGACCCCTTTAGTCTTCTTACACTTTCCTGTTGTTTATCAAAGCCAAATTCTACTTCGTCAGAATGTTTGGGCTACAGGGGGAGTGGGCAGGACAAAGCTCAGTGTGCTTCTACTGTGGGGTCTGCATTCTTCACAGGGGTGACCAGAGCAAAACTAAACTGCAGAAACCCACCAGGAGTGAAGCATTGTACTGGGTTCCAGGCAATCTCTTCTCGTCTTTATACTTTATAGCAGCCATGGCAGGAGGTACTGAAGTCCCCATGGCATTCGTGAGAAATGAGAGATGCTTTTCAGCAGTTATTGGAATTCAAAACCCAAACCTGGAGAGGTTTCTTGTCCTAATGTACCCTATCACTTATTAAAGGTTCCTGAACTTATAAAGCTTATTTTCAAATTTGTCTTTATGACTGCATTGTAGTAAACAGCTATTTTATAGTCTGTCTGACATTTTTAGGAACTGAAAGCATTGTGGGTTTGTTTCTGTTTTCTATTTATTCTGTTTAATTGTCTGTTATCTTTTTAATTGTCATCGTTTTTTTTTCTCCTGCCCGTATGGTTATATTTGGTTATGTGATTACCATAATAGAATATTTATAGTAACATTTGGAGTTTAAGATATAAATACCCACCTTTAGAAAGAGCTTGAGGTAGTCAGGTGGTAGCACAGCGGGTTAAGCATAGGTGGCACAAAGTGCGAGGACTAGTGTAAGGATCCTGGTTCGAGCCTCCAGCTCCCCACCTGGAGTCGCTTCACCAGTGGTGAAACAGGTTTGCAGGTGTCTTTCTTTCTCTTCCCCCTCTCTGTCGTCCCCTCCTCTCTCCATTTCTCTCTGTCCTATCCAACAATGATGATATTAATAACAACAATAACTACAACAATAAAACAACAAAGGCCACAAAAAGGAATAAATTTAAAAAAAAATAAGGAGCTTGAATATGTACCCTTTTGGCCCTAGGGGTTACTACCATTCTGGGGTTACATTTGTCATATTTATTCACGATCCAGTCTTGATATTATCATTACTTTGAATTATCTATTTATTTATAATTGGATACAGACAGAGAGAAATTGGGTAGGAAGGGGGTTTAAAGAGAGAAAGAGACAGAAAGACACCTGTAGCTCTGCTTTACCACTCTTGAAGCTTTCACCCTACAGGTGGGGACCAAGGCCTTGAACCAGGTCCTTGTGCACTGTGATGTGTGCGCTTAACCAGATGCACCACTGCCTGGTTGCTTGATGTTTTTTCAACCAAGAATTTACTTGTGATTTTCCAGTGACTGCTTTGTAATGTACTCACCCTTGTCCTGATGGCTTAGTCTTTTAGAAAGTTACTTTTCTATGTGGATTTGCATACTAGATCTCCTACCTTGTGTGTGTGTCATCAGGTGGTGAATCGGTGTGATTTCACTGGTACATGTCACATTTTCATTCAGATAGAGAGACACACACACAAAGAGAAGGACAGATACCACAGCGTGGTGCCATGGCCCATCCCATAAAGCACTACTCAGGATTTGTACACCATCCATGCACATGTAAAGACACATAACCCATCCAGTAGTGTGAGTCATCACTCTGATCTTGTCTCTGGGAATTGACACATTTCTTTACTCAAGGAAAAAGAAAAAATATTTTGATTTACTAAGATTAAGAAATCCCATCAGAGCTTGAAGGTATCATGTTAAGTGAGATAAGCCAAAAAAAAAGAAGGATAAATATGGGGTGATCCCACTCATAGACAGAAGTTGAAATATAAGAACAGAAAGAGAAATACAAAGCTGAACTTGAACTGGAGTTGTTGTATTGCACCAAAGTAAAGGATTCTGGGGATGAGTGGGGTGTGGGTGTGGGTTCAGGTCCTGGAATTTGATGGCAAAGGAAGATTTAGGTCGGGGAGCGGTGGTTAGAATGTTGTGGAAAACTGAGAAGTGTTACACATGTACAAACTACTGTATTTTACCATTGACTATAAACCATTAGTTACCTCCAATAAAAGAAAAAAAATAGGAAAAAACAAAAGAAGTGTCCTTCAGGCAAAAGTATCTGCCAGCTTACCAATCTTAGTTTCTAAGTTGGCCTGCAGATTCTCTACTAAATTATTAGCTTTCAATTATTTTGAAGATTTGTTTTAAAATTTGTATCTATCATGATTATTTGTTTTCATTATGGTGGTTTGCTCAGATAATGTAGTTGACGTTACTTGAATATAGAAATTTAGAGGCCTATTTTTTTCACCTCATTCACATCCCCAGGATTTTTTTACTGTCCTTTTTTGTTTGTTTGTTCTGTTTTCCTTTTGTGAGATTACTCTTTTGTATCGCCTTGAACCTTTCTTTTGTTTCTTATCATGGCAGCTCTGTGTTTGCTACCTTGATAGTCTGACACATCTGTGGATATTTTATAGAAGTCCCAGGCAATGTTAAAAACAAAGATGACCAGCGGAGTCTGGCCGGAGCGCAGTGGGTTAAACAGCATGTGGCACAAAGCACGGGGACCAGTGGAAGGATCCCGGTTGGAGCCGCCGGTTCCCCACCTGCAGGTGCATCGCTTCACGGGTGGTGAAGCAGGTCTGCAGGTGTCTTTCTCTCCCCCTCTCTGTCTTCCCCTCCTCTCTCTATTTCTTTCTGTCCTAACAATGACGAGATCAATAACAACAACAATAATAATAACTACAACAACAATAAAAAAACAAGGACAACAAAAGGAAAAATAAGTAAATAAATATTAAAAAAATTAAAAAAAAAGATGATCCTTGGCATATTGCACCAAAGTAAAAGATTCTGAGGTGGGTGGGGGGGAGAGTACAGGTCCAAAAAAGGATGACAGAGGACCTAGTGGGGATGAAAAACTGAGAAATGTTATGTATGTACAAACTATTGTATTTACTGTCAAATGTAAAACATTAATCCCCCAATAAAGAAATAAAAAAAAAAAAAAAACAAAGATGATCTCTGTTTACAAATTCTGGAGAAAAAAAATCCCACTGATGCTGAAAGCTCAGTTTCTACTTTTTTTTTTTTTGTAATGAGGCAAACACAGTAATAATAATAGCACTTCCAGAAACAGAAGTTTGAGTAAATTCTGCTGTATCACAAAACAATGTGCTTTTAAAGTAGGTGTGTGTGTGTGTGTGTGTGTGTGTGTGTGTGTGTGTGTGTGTGTGTGTATGTGTATGTATGTGTGTGTATGTATGTATTTGTGTAGTCAAGAATTTCATTTTACCAAAGTGATAATGTTTGGTTTTTGCACTCTCTTAAAAGGCAATCTATGTTATAGTTGACAGGAACATCTTCAGTATAGGGATTTGTCCTTCTTCTTCTTCTAGCGTTTGCCCTTCTTCCATAGCCAGTCAACAGCGTCAGGTTGAGCCTGATGTAAAGTTTTGAGACCTCCTTTGAATCTGGAGAGGTGGCAGTCGTTGACTATGTGGTTCATAGTCTGTCTGTAGCCACAGGGGCAGTTTGGGTCGTCTCTGGCTCCCCAGCGATAGAACATAGCGGTGCACCGGCCATGGCCTGTTTGATAGTGATTGAGGATTTGTCCTAAAAGGACACCAATCATGTGATTGATAGTGGGAATTTCAGGTCACACAGTATAAATGTACCTGGAAACAGCTCATCCACATTGGAATTGAATCAATAAGTCATAGCAGAGTAATAAAAGCTCAATAAAAAGCTTTGAAGATGAGTTCAAATGAGCTTTCCTGTTGGCAATATGTATATTATCACAAGTCAACACCAGGAAGATAATTTATTCTGACTTCCAGAAAGAGAAGGATGAATATGGGATGATCTCACTCGTAGACAGAAGTTGACAAAGGAGTAAATTGGCCCAACTACTATGGAGAACAGTTTGGAGAACTCTACCCTATGACCCTGCAGTTCCTCTCCTGGGGATATATCCTAAGGAACCAAACACACCCATCCAAAAATTTTATGTATACCTATGTTTATAACAGCATAACTTGTAATAGCCAAAACGTGTAAGCAACCCAGGTACCCAACAACAGATGAGTGCTGAGAAAGTTGTGGTCTATATACACACTGGAATACTATTCAGCTATTAAAAATGGTGAATTCACTTTCTTTACCCCATCTTGGATGGAGCTTGTAGAAATCATGTTAAGTGAGATAAGTCATAAACAGAAAGATGAATATGGGATGATCTCACTTCTTCTTCTAGCGTTTGCCCTTCTTCCGTAGCCAGTCAACAGCGTCAGGTTGAAAGCTGTCAGGAACTGCTTGTTGCTGGCTTTGAAAGTGACTGGGATCCATGTGGATTCAGTCGGCTAGGAAGGATCGTCAGTTTCTCCAATGAATGGGTACTCACGGGATGCACCATGAGAAGGTATGATCTCACTCATAGAAGTTGAAAAACAAGACAAGAAGGGAAAACACTTAGCAGAACTTGGACTGGTGTTGGTATATTTCACCAAAGGTAAAGACTCTGGGTGGGGGAAATTTCAGTTCCTGGAACTCAATGACAGAGGAGGACCTGGTGGGGGCTGTATTGTTATGTGGAAAACTGAGAAATGTTATACATGTATAAACTATTTATATTTTACTGTCAACTGTAAACCATTAGTCCCCCCAATAAAGAACTTAAAACAAACAAGAAGTTGAAAAATACTACCATGACATCAACCTGCCTTCCCTGGGCAGACAACTTCACCAATGTGTCCTGGGACCCCACATCCCTGGAGCTATACCCCACTAGGGAAAGGGAGAGGCAGTATGCGTGTAAGGATTGAACTGTCAATTATAGAAGCCAGATCTCCAACCTTCTGCACTCAGTAGATATCTTTGGTACATACTCCCAGAGGGATAAAGATTGGGGAAGCTTCCAAACGAGGGGATAGGATGTGGCACTCTGGTGGTGGGTGCTGACTGTGGGATCCTGTCCACTGACCTTTTGGTAATGACCTAAACTTGGACTCTGTGAAGGGTAATGTTATAATTCTAGTGTGCTTTCTAGCCATGACAGCTCCTGTTAGCCCTTCTTTACTTTGTCTCTATCTCTGGTTAAAATTGGAAAGTGAAAGTATCAAGTAGTGGTGCATACAGTTGAGAGAACATATCATATACAAGGAAGCAGAGTTCCAACTCCTGGTTCCTACCGGTAGAGGAGAAGCTTCACAAGGGGTGAAGCAATGCTATAACTTTCTCTCTCTTTCCTTCTTGATCTCCCCTCTTCTCTCCAGTTTTCTCTGACCTATCACATGAATGGTGGTGGGGGGAAGAACACCAGGAATGATAAGCCTGATGACAATAAAAGGAGGGAGTATCTAGGAGGTTGTAAACCCAGCAGAACACACATGCTACCACGAGTGAAGACTTGGGTCTAATTCCTAAGTCCCCACCTGTGGGAGGACATGGAAGAGAAGCTTTATATATGTTGGAACTATACTAAAGGTATCTCTCCTCTCTCTCTCTCTCTCTTTCTCTCTCTGTTGGTATGCTTCTAATTCTGCTTATAAGACCTTCTGTTTTGATCATCACGTTAGGTTCCTTGTATTGCTTAAGGCTGTGGTCTATTTACATAATCATTGTTTTAATTGTTTTAATCCCCACTGGTTTGCGCTCTTTTTCCACTCTGCCCCCTCTCCTAGTCACACCCTGTTGTCCACCACTAGTTTGCACTCTCTTTTCAAGCCACCCTCTCTACATCACACCCTGTTTTTACAACCTACCACTTCCTTCCTGGAGAGTATAAATGCAGATAAATAAAGCCAGCATTGCTTTGCATTGCATTGCATCCCAGCTCAGCCATGAGTCCCTGGTCATCTCTCTCCCACCCTCGAAGCTAGCCCGGCATCTCTCTTACCCTCTAAAAAAGAAAATGGCCACTGAGAACATGGAATCATGCAGGTGCCGAGTGAAAACTCGAGTGGCAGGAAAGAAAAAGAACTTACAGAAATATGTATTTTTTTCTATGAAGATTTGGGACCTCATAAATCATGGTAACAAGAAATGTGATGATGGTCTTTTTCTGTTCTGGAGGATATTGGAAGAATGGAGGTGTGCAGGGTCCAGCACAGTTCTATAATTGTTCCTAGTAATGGCATGGTGAGAAGGATTCCGCAGTCTAACTAGATACTTCTCTACTTGACTGTTCCTGTGATGCAAATGTAGAGACATTCGCTAGTGTCACTTGGGCCATTTAGTACCTGCTGCGGAACTCCTGGCAGTTAACAATGAAATTGCCAAGATTTCCTTTTTTGGTCCCTTCCAAGCCAGCAGGGCGTCATCTTATTCCCTGGTTGAACACATGAATCAGTCTTTTTGTACATGATCAGTGGGACTGTGTGTGTTTGCCAAAACTGTCTGGCTTTTCATCTGGCAGGCTTGTTTGTTGGGCAGTCATTCTGCAAATGCGAAAGGCTATCTTCAGATCCTCATGTGTCCCCAGACTGAATGATAAGGTAGTTGTGTTTTTCTGGCCTAATACTTAATTTAATCTACTATAATTTTTAATAGGATGTAATCCAGAACTTAAATTAGTTTGAAAAACCAGTTAAGAAATTGTCAGCTTCCAGGTGATAGTTGATAGAGAAGAGACACACATAGCCATGTGAACAAGTAGCAGAAGGAGTAGTAGTAAATATTTTTTTGATTCCTGCAAAAACATGGATGTGTTTTAATGACATGTGCGTTGAATTTTTCCAGTAATACTTTATTTCCAAACAGCTAATCTAGGTTGGCTAAATTCCTGCTTTGAGGTTATTCACAGATATGTTTTTTTTTCTTGTCTTTCTTTTTTGCCTCCAGTGTTATCACCGGGGCTTGGTGCTATCCCTAGGAATCTATTGCTCCTGGCAGCCATTTTTTCCCCCATAAGTTAGATACCTGCAGACCTGCTTCGCCAGTTATGAAGCTTCCCCCCCTACAAGTGAGGATCTCGGGATTTGAACCCGAATCCTTTTGCAAGTCCTTGCAATTAGCACTAAATGCACTTAATTGGATGCACCACTGTCATTAAGGTTCGGGGCTCCAGCAAGTCCAGCTAGCTTCACTGCGGTAGACAGAGACTCGAGAACACATGGCTGGGCAGAGAAGCTGTAATCTGTATTCACAAGCGGGCAAATCACCACCCCATGTGCTTCTCCATTCTTTCCTCTATTTCTTTTCCTCCAGGCAGCTGCCCCTATGGACCCCTATGGACCTCTGGAAGTCCATAGGGGTTCTTGGGGGCAGGGACAAGGGGGCTAAGGAAACTAGCAGGGCTAAACCACAATCTCCCAGAGGTGGGGGGAAGGAGACCAAACCAATATGAAGCATACCAGCACACCACGGCCCATCCTCCCATCGACATGCTTAAAGCAAGGCTCTGTGCAGGCTTCCATGTACAAAGGTAGAAATTTTATGCACCAGCTAACTTATTAGATCCTTTTGTCTTTGAATTACCCACAATAACAACAACAACAACAAAATCCAAATAGATGTGGATACCACTAAAAATGTAGTCATATAATGAGTGTAATGTGTTTAAGAGGCCTGAATGTTGAGTGATATAAACTAGAAAAAGAAGGAGGAATTCTGGGTGATCTCACTCATAGGTGGAAATTAAGGTCTGAAAATACAAACTTATGATAAAGAAAAATTTAAAGGCATTTTGATGAAACTTGAAGAGTCATTTTCACTGAAAGCCACCTACAATGGTAGAGAGAAATTCTCTTTCTGTGTCTGGAAAGTAGTAGATATTGAAAAGCTGTATATTGAATAAATCAATGAGTGAATAAATGAATGAGAGAAGAAAATGAATGTCAAAATGAACACAAACATTGCAAATACTACATAACCTAATAATATCTTTATTGAACCTCTGTTTAAGGGGAACAAGAGACTGGAAAAAAGTGATTGAGAGCTTTTATTTATTAATTTATTTGTGGTACATAATTTTGAGTCCCTATAGGAAAAAGAGACCTCTAACATTTACCAATGATTTTACCAAGACTGACCTCCTCAACCCTCCCCAAAAGTGACACATTATTTATTTATTTTTCTTTTCAGCTATCCAACTTGATAAAATCAATCTTAAAGTGTATTGTGTCTGGTCTCTTCTAAATAACTTTGAATGGACAGATGGGTACAGAGTGGTGTTTGGTTTCTTCCATGTGGATTTTGAAAATCCAGCCAGACCACGGGTCCCCTACAGTTCAGTCAAGGAATATGCCAAGATCATCCGAAACAATGGCCTGGAGTGACATCTGCAGACAAGTGACATTTGTAGATAATAAGGCCACATCACCTGGAGATGAGGCCTTTGCTTTTGGAAAGGAAATCCATGTTGGTGATTTCTCAGATAAACTCCCCTTGCCTTTGCAATCAATATTTCCTACCTGTTGATCCTAGATGATGAAGTCTGGATATATAATGCTAATGATGAATTTCATAATGACCTTCACTTCCATCTGAGTCCATGAAACTTAATAAATACAATCAAAATTACTGAAATGAAATTTGATATTAAGAAATCTGACAGGTTTGGATGTTTTAATTTACAGACTTAATTTTTTCTTTTCTAGAAAAAAATGCTACAGAATTTGTAAAGAGTGTGTTTTTTATGATTTGCAATTGTGGTAATCATTAACCCTGGAATAAATGATAAGAAAAAAGAGAGAGTACTCGTTTGTAGTGTATTTCTTCTGATTATGTAAACTGTTGTTTGTTTATTTATTTATTTATTTTATTTTACCAGAGTAGTCCTTAGATCTAATTTATGATAGTGTAGGGGTGGAGTAGGGTGGAGAGTAGGAATGAACCTGGGATTTTGGAGCCTAAGGTGTTAGAATCTCTTTACATAATCATTATGCTACTTTACCCCACCCAGCTGTTATTTTCTTAGTAGATCCATTATCACATGGTCCATAACTCTTTGCTGTTAATTATAATGGTGAAAAATCAAAGATATATATATATATATATATATGTATATATATATATATAGAGAGAGAGAGAGAGAGAGTGAGAGAGAGAGAGAAAGAGAGAGAGAGAGGGAGAGAGAGAGAGTATAGGATAGGATATAGGTAGATAGTTTTAGAATCAGTCTATATTGGTGAACTTGGGAGAACTACTGCAGTTACCAATGGAGGGCATGGGGACACAGAGCTGGAGGTGGGAACCTTATGGAATTATACCCTATTATCTTACAAGTTTGTAAATTAATATTAAATCACTAATAAATAAAATCAAATAATACTAATTATACTTTATTGTTACTCATTCTATCAACAAAGGGATTGATAGCTTATGTAATACGAAGATAGCTTATGTAATATGAAGATTTGTTGGATATTTTATGTGTTTATCTTGATATATCTGATATATCTTTCTCTTACCTGGTGAAATTTTGGTAAGTGCACTAATAAACTAGACTATAAGTGAAAGAAACAGTACTTGGACATTGATGTTTACCAAAGTAACACCAAGTTGCAAACAAAATCTTAAGCAGGACATAGACTTTGCTTTTCAGTGCTAGTGAAATAGTTCAATCTCAAAGATTAGATGTCCATAGGTGTGGGGCCTCATTTCTGGGCTCTCAATTCTATTCCACTGGTCAGTGTGTCTGTTCATGTTCCAGTACCAAGCAGTTTTGATGACAATGGCCCTAATTTTTTTTTTTTTTTTTTTTAGTGTCAGCATTTCTTTTTTATTTTTTTATTTTTTCATTGGGGAATTAATGTTTTACATTCAACAGTAAGTACAATAGTTTGCACATGCATAACATTCCCCAGTCTCCCATATAACATTACAACCACCACTAGGTCCTCTGAATCCTTCTTGGACCTGTATTCTCCCCGCCCACCCACCCCAGAGTCCCTCACTTTGGTGCAATACGCCAATTCCATTTCAGGTTCCACCTGTGTTTTCCCTTCTGATCTTGTTTTTCAACTTCTGCCTGAGAGTGAGATCATCCCATATTCATCCTTCTGTTTCTGACTTATTTCACTCAACATGATTTTTTGAAGGTCCATCCAAGATTGGCTGAAAACGGTGAAGTCACCACTTTCAACAGCTGAGTAGTATTCCATTGTGTATATATACCACAACTTGCTCAGCCACTCATCTGTTGTTGGACACCTGGGTTGCTTCCAGGTTTTGGCTATTACAAATTGTGCTGCCAAGAACATATGTGTACACAGATCTTCCTGGATGGATATGTTGGATTCCCTAGGATATATCTTTGACAAAGGGGCCCAGACTATTACATGGGGAAAGCAGAGTCTCTTCAACAAATGGTGTTGGAAACAATGGGTTGAAACATGCAGAAGAATGAAGCTGAATCACTGTATTTCACCAAATACAAAAGTAAATTCCAAGTGGATCAAGGACTTGGATGTTAGACCAGAAACTAACAGATACTTAGAGGAAAATATTGGAAGAACTTTTTTCCGCATAAATTTTAAAGACATTTTCAATGAAACGAATCCAATTACAAGGAAGACTAAGGCAAGTATAAACCTATGGGACTACATCAAATTAAAAAGCTTCTTCACAGCAAAAGAAACCACTACCCAAATCAAGAGACCCCTCACAGAATGGGAGAAGATCTTTACATGCCATACATCAGATAAGAGTTTAATAACCAACATATATAAAGAGCTTACCAGACTCAACAACAAGACAACAAATAACCCCATCCAAAAATGGGGGGAGGAATTGGACAGAATATTCACCACAGAAGAGATCCAAAAGGCCGAGAAACACATGAAAAAATGCTCCAAGTCTCTGATTGTCAGAGAAATGCAAATCAAGACAACAATGAGATATCACTTCACTCCTGTGAGAATGTCACACATCAGAAAAGGTAACAGCAGCAAATGCTGGAGAGGATGTGGGGTCAAAGGAACCCTCCTGCACTGCTGGTGGGAATGTCAGTTGGTCCAACCTCTGTGGAGAACAGTTTGGAGAACTCTCAGAAGGCTAGAAATGGACCTACCCTATGACCCTGCAATTCCCCTCCTGGGGATATATCCTAAGGAACCCAACACATCCATCCAAAAAGATCTGTGTACACATATGTTCTTGGCAGCACAATTTGTAATAGCCAAAACCTGGAAGCAACCCAGGTGTCCAACAACAGATGAGTGGCTGAGCAAGTTGTGGTATATATACACAATGGAATACTACTCAGCTGTAAAAAATGGTGACTTCACCGTTTTCAGCCGATCTTGGATGGACCTTGAAAAAATCATGTTGAGTGAAATAAGTCAGAAACAGAAGGATGAATATGGGATGATCTCACTCTCAGGCCGAAGTTGAAAAACAAGATTAGAAAAGAAAACATAAGTCGAACCTGAAATGGAATTGGAATATTACACCAAAGTAAAAGACTTTGGGGTGGGTGGGTGGGTGGGGAGAATACAGGTCCATGAAAAATGATGAATGAAATAGTGGGGGTTGTATTGCTAAATGGGAATCTGGGGAATGTTATGCATGTAAAAAAAAAAAAAAGAAGAAGTAGAAACGCAAAGCAGAAATTGACTGAGTTTGGAGTATGGCACCAAAGTAAGAAAGCAGAAGTATACTAGAGTTTGCAGTGAGTACCTCCCTAATACTTCCTCTCCACTTTTCCAAGCTTTGGGTCCATGATTGCTCAACAATTTGTTTGGCTTTGTATGTTAACTCTCTTGTCAGTCACCAGGTTCCAGGTGTCATCAGGATGCCGGCCAGACTTTCCTGGATTGAAGACACCACCAATGTGACCTGGAGCTCAGCTTCCCCAGAGACCCATCCTACTAGGGAAAGAGAGAGGCAGACTGGGAGTATGGACCGACCAGTCAACGCCCATGTTCAGCGAGGAAGCAATTACAGAAGCCAGACCTTCTACCTTCTGCAACCCTCAATGACCCTGGGTCCATGCTCCCAGAGGGATAGAGAATGGGAAAGCTATCGGGGGAGGGGGTGGGATATGGAGATTGGGCGGTGGGAATTGTGTGGAGTTGTACCCCTCATACCCTATGGTTTTGTTAATTAATCCTTTCTTAAATAAAAAAATAAAATAAAATAAAATAAAATAAAATAAAAAAAAAGAAATAGTTCAATCTCCATGAGAAAACTGTTTATACCCATAAAATAAACACAAGATAACCTTTGTGAGTGTAAGCAAAGACATGGACATCCATTACATTGACTGTTGAATGTGTTATGCCTATATGGTTAACTATTAATACGAGTGAACATCTCCCAGGCTTCCTTGGTAGAGGCGTACAGTGGATGGGAAGCTTTCTCTGAACTCCATGTCTTCACGCCTGCAAACCTTTCACAGGTGTGGAGTGAACAAGGCCCTTCACATTCTGACTTAATGCAGATATGCATGTCAGATCTGAAGTTAGGTAGTATGTCACCTCCATTCTGTAAATTAAAGAGCTAAGGTCACACTGATATGCCTCTTCCTGGGTGACATTAAGTGTTTGTGGACCCACCTGCTCCTAGGCATCAGTTCTGTTTTCTACCCCTGAACCCAAAGAGGGGTGTTGTGGAAATTCTGACTGCATAACTGTGTAGCTGCTGAGGCAGGCAGATGTGGGAAGGTGGTTTTCTGTATTCTCACTCTGCTTCTCTGAGACAACTGCACATCCCTTGGCAGTCTCAAAAAGCTTTTGGCTGCATGCAGCCGCTATGCCATTTTTCAGGAACGCGGTCAATTTCTGGATTGCTTTCATGCTCATAATCAGGGAATTATTTACAGCCAAGAACACTCTCAGTAACTTTGGACAGAGTGAGAAAGGAATGGTTATAGTGGTTCCGTAAATGTGAATGCATTGGGGGGGGGCATTATATTAAGATTAAAATGGTATGCAAAGGAAATTCTATTACATCTTTGCCACTGGTTTATTATTTTTATTGTTCAATGAGACATTATCTTACAATTTGTGTTCATTTAAGAAGCACATTTCCAAATCTTATTTCATTCCTCTCCTATCCAGCCTGTCATTTTCATTTTTTTATCATGTATCTTATTTAGGATTTATGTGCCCTCTTATATTATCTTGTAAGACAACTGAGTTTTCCTTTTAATTAGAATGTTGCTTTGAATATCACTTATCCTACAGGGTATATTTACAAGTTTTACAACAATACAAATGAGCACTGTGTTTTCGTTACCAAAAGCAGAAAATTAATATTCGCACTATAAATAAAACAATCTGGCACATGTGCTTCATCTTCCAGGTGAGATGAACATTCTGACTACAGCTTCTGAGCTTGCTCCTGGCACAATGGCCTTCTGCAGCTCTCTGCTGGATTTTAAAGGCCAGTTCTTCAACCCAGAGATGGAACAAACCAAGGGTGCTTCCCCAATTAGTCCTGTAAATTAGAAAATTGCCATGAGGTTAAGGTGAAGAGAAAAAAAAATGCACTAGCCCCTGTAGTATTTTAATGAATGTGATTTTCAATTGCTTGTATTAGCATTTGAGAACCAGATTGATAGGATTTTGCCTGTCGAGGAAACAGAACTTAACATTCTTTAAATGGAAAAATGGGATCTGTTAATTATACTTAAAACCTCATAGATACTGTACGTAGATGTCCCAAAGGTCATCCATGGCTTTTTAAAAAAAATTTATTTATTGGGGGATTAATTTTTCCATTCAACAGTAAATACAATAGTTTGTTCATGCATAACATTTCTCAGTTTTTCATATAACAATACAACCCCCACTAGGTCCTCTATTATCCTTTTTGGACCTGTACTCTCCCCCACACCCCTCAGAGTCTTTTACTTTGGAGCAACATGCCAATTCCAGTTCAGGTTCTACTTGTGTTTTCTCTTCTGATCTTGTTTTTCAGCTTCTGCCTGAGAGTGAGATGTTCACCCTTCTGTTTCTGACTTACTTCACTTAAGATGTTTTCTTCAAGCTCCATCCAAGATCAGCTGAAAATGGTGAAGTCACCATTTTTGATAGCTGAGTAGTATTCCATTGTGTATATATTCCACAACTTACTCAGCCACTCATCTGTTGTTGAACACCTGGGTTACTTCCAGGTTTTGGCTATTACAAATTGTGCTGCTAAGAACGTTGTGTACACAGATATTTTGGATGACTGTGTTGGGTTCCTTAGGATATATCCCCAGGAGAGGAATTGAAGGATCATAGGGTAGGTCCATTTCTAGCCTTCTGAGAGTTCTCCAGACTGTTCTCCACAGAGATTGGACCAATTTACATTCCCACCACCAGTGTAGGAGGGTTCCTTTGATCCCACAAACTCTCCAGCATTTGTTGTTGTTACCTTTTCTGATGAATGACATTCTCACAGGAGTGAAGTGGTATCTCATTGTGGTCTTGATTTGCATTTCTCCAATCAAAGACTTGGAGCATTTTTCATGTGTTTCTCAGACTTTTGGATCTCTTCTGTGGTGAATATTCTGTCCATGTTCTCTCCCCATTTTTGGATGGGGTTATTTGTTTTCTTGTTGTTGTGTTTGGCAAGCTCTTTATATATTTTGGTTATTAGCCTCTTGTCTGATGTATGGCATGTAAATATCTCCCATTCTGTGAAGGGTCTCTTGGTTTGGGTAGTAGCATCTTTTGCTGTGCAGAAGCTTTTTAATTTGATGTAGTCCCATAGGTTTATGCTTGCCTTAGTTTTCTTTGTAATTGGATTCATTTCACTGAAGATGTCTTTAAAATTTATGTGGAAAAGAGCTCTGTGAACATTTTCCCCCAAAGTATCTGATAGTTTCCAGGTTCTCTAGCTTTTTGGCATATAGTTGTTCACAGAATCCTTGCATGACATGTTGAATTTCTGTGGTGTCTTTTGTGATATCTCCTCTTTCATTTACTATCCGATTTATTTGCATCTTCTTCCTCTTTTGTTTTGTGAGTCTGACTAAAAGTTTGTGGATTTTGTTTACTCTTTCAGAGAAGCAACATTTACTTTCATTGATCTTTTGTATGGTTTCCTTATTTTCTATGTTACTCATTTCTGCCCTAACTTTAGTGATTTCTGTCCTTCTGGTTGCTTTAGAATTCCTTTGTTCTTCTTCTTCTAGGTCTTTAAGTTGTGCAATCAGGCTGTTTATTTGTGTTTTTTCTTGTTTCCTAATGTGTGCATGTATGGCTATGAACTTCCCTCTCAGTACTGCCTTAGCTGTGCCCCAAATATTTTGATAGCTGTGTCTTCATTTTCATTGAACTCTTGCAACATTTTGATTTCTTCCTTTATTTCCTCTTTGACCCAGTAGTTGTTAAGGAGTGTACTGTTGAACTTCCACATTTTGGGACTATTACTAATCTTTTGTTGATTGTTAAGTGTTAGTTTAATTCCACTGTGGTATGAGAAGATGCTTGGGATGATATCAATGCTTTTGAATTTGCTGATGCTGTCTTTGTGGCCTAACATATGATCTATCCTTGAGAATGACCCATGTGGACTTGATTAGAATGTGTACTACAGTTTCTTGGGCTGAAAGACTCTGAAAATGTCCAGTAGTTCTAGTTTATCTATCTCCTCATTTAGCTCCCTCAGTTCTTTATTGATTTTCTGCCTGATCTGTCAAGTTGAGAGAGTAGGGTGTTGAAATCCCCTACTATGACTCTGTTGCTGTTAATATATTGCTGTAGCTCCTTCAGTAGACGTTTAATGTATTTAGATGGTTTCTCATTGGGTGCATAGATGTTAATAATTGTTAAATCCTCTTTATTGACTGATCCTCTGAGCATTAAGTAATATACATCCCTATCTTTAAAAATTTTATTTATTTTAAAGTATATCATGTAAGACATGAGAATAGCTGTTCCTGTGCTTTTTTGTGGGCAATTAGCCTATATGATAATTTTCCATCCTTTCACTTTGAGTCTGTGTTTGTCTTGTAGAGTTACGTGGGTTTCCTGTAGACAGCATATTGTTGGGTTGTGTTTTCTGATCCATCTTCCTACTCTTTGACTTTTAATAGGTGAATTCAGGCCATTGACATTTATTGATATCATAGATTGAGATATTTTAATGCCAATCTTGTAGATTTTTAGAGTTTTCTGATATAGGGCATATTTAAAGGGGTCTTACTTCATAGGAGACCTTTCAGAACTTCTTTCAGGGCAGGCTTGGTGATAGTTGATTCTTTCACTGCTTGTCTGAGAAGGTTTTTATGCTTCCATCTAGTCTGAATTACTATCTATAAGGATACAGGTGTCTTGGTTGAAAGCCTTTCTCATTGAGCACTTGATAGATATCTTGCCATTCTCTTCTGGCCTGTAGTTTTTGTGTGGAGAAGTCTGCTGTTAATCTTATAGGTTTTCTAATGTAGGTGACTCTTTTTTTTCTCTTGTACCCTTCAGGATCCTTTCTTTATCCTTATTCCTTTGCATCCTAAATATGATGTGCCTTGGTGTTTTTAAGTTAGGGTTAATTATGTTTGGGACCCTCTGCACTTCTTGAATCTTTATGTCTTTGATGTTGCCTAGACAAGAGAAGTTCTAAGCTATGTTCTAAAGAATGATTTCTTCCCCTCCCTGTCTTTCTTCCTCTGTTAAGTCAACAACGAGTATATTATTTCTTTTGAAATCATCCTATAGGTATCTGTTGTTATTTTCAGTATCTCTCAATCTCTTTTGGAGATCTCTTATTTTTTTTAGTTGTCTCTAATTGTCCTCTATCTTGCTAATTCTGTCTTCATCCTAATTTATTCTATTCTCTCTCCCCTCTACTGTTTTCTGGAGTTCATCTATTTTGTTACCCTGTTCTGATACTGTTTTACCTTGTTCAGCAAGTTGTGTTATTAGCTCAGCTATTTCAGCTTTCAGCTCTCTAATAACCTTGAGATAATTAGTGTTTTCTTCCAGAGTCTCATTTTTGTTGATGCATTTCTGATGACAATTCTTTCAAACTCTTTACTCACTCATGTGATTATTTCCCTAACTATTGTTTGGATGTTGACCTCCTTATTTTGTGCTTCTACCTTTGGGGGGGCTTTTTAGCTGAACTCTTGTCCTGTTTCATTTCTCCAATATTTCTTCTTCTTGGTTTAACCATTTTATATATTATGAGGTCACTTTTATATATATGAGGTCACTCTCTTAGTAATTTTCAAATTACTGATCACTATTGTCTGTATTGACTTGTGTCTACTTAAGGTAATTAAAGGGTTCACAGTGGTGGAAGTTAACAGTTGTTTTAATAGTATTTTAATCCCTGATTTGAAGCACAGTGACTTAAAAGCCTCTTTTGTGCTTTTTCTTCCCTCTAGGCTGTTGGAGCCTGAGTACTTTTTATCTATAAATAGGCTTCTTAGCTTAATCACTAATGCTTGACCAAGAGATAAAGCAGGGTGGGGCAGAGGTAATCCAGTGGTTATGCAAAGAGATTCTAGAGTTCCACTGTTAGGCCAAGGAGGTATAGATCTTCTCCTGAGTTTTTTTGTTAGTTCTCTGTCTCCTGGTGTCAGCACAGGGCCTGCCCCCCCGTTGCTTCAGATTCTGAGGGCAGTATCAATGGAGACTCACAGTTGCATTTGGTGAGCCTTAGGGGAGTCCTCTCTTTCCTTCAGCTGTCTTTGTTGGTGAAACAGACTGTAGGTGGTGTCTCAGCTGGTAAACTGCCATACTGTTACCAGCTACTTAATCTTTCCTTAGGCTCCTCTCTGTCCATGAGCCATACATGTTTGTACTCACTAGTGATTTGGTGGGTTCCTAAAGTTATTCTAGTCCTGTTTGTTGCATTTCCAGGTGGTCTCCTTTGGTAATCCTAGTTGACCTGGGAGAAGAGAGGAGAGTAACACAGCTGCTGCTGCTCTGTAGCCCTGCCTCCAGAAGTCTCTATATCCATCCATGGCTTTTAAAGTACATGTTTTAGGTCTGTTTTTATCTAAGAAGAATGTTGGATATCACAATGATTGAATGGATCTACTTGTATTTCTTTCTCTTCCTCCTTGCCTTGCTTTGTTTTTCCTCCTCCTCCTCCTCCTTCTTCTTCTAAGGGAATATGAACACTAACATCTGAGGGATCACTTCTAAAGAATTAGTTTTGGGGGGAGAATAGTTTTTATTTTTAGGGAAAGTCATTTCTGAACTGCTAACAATATTTTTAAAATGACAGTAGACTTTATTTGCTTTTTGTTTTACCAGAACATACTCAGATCTGGTTTATGGAAATGCTGGGGATTGAACCTAGGATATCTGGTGCTTCAGGCAAGAAAGTCTTTTTGCATAACCATTGCACTCCCTAACTCAAGTAGACTGTTTTTAGATTGATATGTAGAGATGGAGTTTTATGACTCCTGTGACCACCCTGAGGAAATGATAACTAATCCCTTGGTAGCATGAGAAGGCACAACTTCTCATTAAGAAACTGTAAACCAAGGAGTTGGCAACCTTAGTGTTTGGCAGTGGAGTGCAAGTCAGGCTTTTGTGCCCTGGGAATTTGTGTTCAGCTTGTAGCTTTTAATTATTTTTATGAACGAGAGAATAATGAGTACATTTGTAATATACTGGAAAACTTCCCCAACACTGACTGACCAAAAAGTAGATTTATACAATAATCCTTAAATACCAGAGCTATTGCTCACCACCATGCAGAAAGAATATAGAATACAGAGCTTCATTACTGAGAAAGCAGAATAAATCAATGCTGATGGAATTAATACTGTTTAATTACTTGCAATATACTTTACCTGGACAATGCATTTTTTAGGCTCTGGTTGTCCTGGGAGAGAGCTAATACTGCACACAAAACATAATAAGCCTCCAAGAATAAGCTATAAGTTCTTTTGACAGAGACATTTTGTGGTAAACTTTAGAATGATGGGTTATTTTGTGGAAAACAGCCTAGAGATTTCTCAGAACACTAGAAATAGGCCTAACCTATGAACCAGCAATTTTTCTCCTGAGGGTTTACCCAAAGGAAATGAAAGCACCAATAAGAAGAAATCTATGAATGCCTATGTTCATAGGAGCACAATTTGTAATGACTAAAAAGTTGGAAGCAACCCAGATGTCCAATGACAGATGAATGACTAAAACAAGCAAGAACTGTGGGTTATAGCATCATGAAGGGAGAGTAGACCTTTTACAATGTGATAGTAGATGAAATGGAAGAAGTTCTGGATTGAAGTCATGGGAAGGAGTAATTCTCAGTAGTGAGTTGGGAGGAAATGCTTTATTTGTGTTGGTTTTGATGTGTATAATGTTGGTTTACAAAAGCTCCATTCTTCAACATCAGCATTTACCCACCACTCCTGCCACTAAAAGCCTAGTTTCCATCAATCCCCCCTCCAGATTGTTGCAGCAAAGGGCAAGATCTCACCATTTCCTTTTTAGCATCTGAGTAGTATTCCATTCTGTCTATATACCATGACTTACTTATCCATTCCTATTACTGGGTATGTGGGTTGTTTCCAAATATTGAATATTGCAAATAATGCTGCTTGGTGGATACATTATCTCTCTGGAGAACATTTTCTTAAAAAATATTTAATTTATTTTAATGAGAGAGAGATAGAGACAGAGACCAGAGAACAGCCCAGCTCTGGCATAGAGTGGTATTGGGTATTGAACCTGGGTCCTCAGTTTCAGGTGTGGAATTTGTTTTTTTGTTTATTGCCTAATCATTATACTATCGCCCCAGCCTAGTGTTTTCTGTGTTCACCTAAACCCTTTTGGTTTTGAATCTTGTCTTCTTACAAATAACTCTTCCCAGAAATGGCATTGGCCTGAACAAATTCTTACCATGATGAAAGCATTGCACTCCCAGTCACCAATGAACAGGTGTGGTCAGTAGAGACACAGAATGTGAGGTACCCCTAGACTTGAAGTCAGTTTCAACCTTTATGAGATGGAGGACCTCAAAAGTGACATCCTCACATACTGATATTATTTTCTTTGTCTCTAAATGAGGTTTTTTTTGCTTGAGAGATGATGACTTTATGCTATCTGATAAGCTGCTGTAGTAAGAACTAAATGTGTGCAAAGTAACACAGAGTACTCTCTCTCATGTCCTAAAAGCTGTGCTCAGGAAGTGATCCTACTATTTTTTTTTCCTATTAAAACTAGTAGAAGGACTCTAAAATTCAGTAAGTAATTTCAGATAACTGGCACCTGCTACATGCCAACCTTGCTTCATTATCTCATGTGCCTACACTAAAGCAGTTGATTCACTTCAGGGCATTGGTGGTGACCTCAAGAAAGCACCTCAAGTTCATTCTTGGATTAAGGATTTATTGCTCTCAAGACTTGAGTTCGAGTCCAATCCTTAATGCCTGCTTACTTTTTCAGATCCACCATACCAAAAAAATAAAGGGGATGCCTTCTGGAAGAGTGACTGCTTTCCCAAAGGTACTGTCTGAGTGGTTTAGGAATAGTTCTATACCAAATACAACTCTGGTTAGGCTCTATACAACTTTTGAGAGTTCTGTTTCCCTGTGAAGCAGAACCAAGTTACATTTTATACTTTATTTAGCACTTGCACAGCAACAATGAAAACTAGTAGGGAAAATCACACTGTACTTCTCATTTTCTCATAAATATATTTCTCCCTTTTCCTTCCTGTAAATGACAATGCAGTCTATTATCTTAATAGACTGTGAATTGATTTGTGTGCAAGATGGACCCAGTGAAAGAGTTTGGCTGAGAATACATTTCTTTCCCCTCTTCTGTGTGTTTCATTTTTACAGTACAATGGGCTCCTGAAAGCCTTCCAAATTCTCCACCTTCTGATCATACTGTCTATTATAATTCCGCCCGATGGCAAACTTCTCCTTATTGACTCTAAATTACATTTAATCCTGTTAGGATCACTTTTTATTGAAAGGCATGCATTGTGATGGCATTGACATGAGTCCAGAAGCCAAGATGCCCAGCCAGAGGAAAATAAACTCTTGGAGTTTTCTAACACTTGTCATTTTCATGCTGGGCCCAGCTGTGTAGCCTCTTGAAAGATGTGGAAGATCGGGGTGTTTGGTACAGATAATGGTTGGGCTCCCGGGCAGGGTGGAGAGCTTTCCACCACAAGAAAATAATCTTTTGAGCCCAGTGGACTAAGGACCAAAGGCCATTTTCAGCTAAGACAGCATAATTCTATTAGGGAAAAGCCCTTGCAGGGGGAAATTGTCTGTGCTAAAAATCTGTGCCCAAATTAAAATAACGGGGCTGGGGGGAATATTTCTATAAAAGGCTTTATGATACTAGTGGATAATATTATACTTGCCACATTAGGATCTGGGCACCTAAAGATATAGGAGCATTTTTACATGGCATATGGTCCTTTTTGATTCAACTTAAGCCTATGCAGTAAATTCATTCTTGGGTGTTTGATCATTTTGAAAGCTCTGCCAAAGCATACCCTTGTTCTCATCAAGAAAACGTCAAAAGTAAGGTCTGCACATTTTTGCTGTGTGTTGCCTCCTTTAAGATTGATGTAATCTCCAAACTCCATTTTGGCTACAGGTATTGCGAGTGGAATTTCTCTGTACATTTGCAAGGAGTTTTGTGAAGATGAGTACTGCTAATATTGCTGTCTCCATGTGGCATGTCAAATATTTTTAAATGCGTACATCAGTTTAGAATGGATTCATTAGAAAGGGGTGAGTTGGAAGAAAAAAAATAGCTGTCACCACAAATGCTGTTCATTCTCCAGGGTGACAGAAAGCTAGAGTCGCAAGGTCTGTAGCTGTTGACTAGCTCAGTTCACATATCTCAGCGCTGGCTGTACTGTGGGCCGTCTTCATTGATTGGACAGCAGCTGCAAATTTAAAGCTCATGCTACATTTCCCTAATTCCATGACAAAGACAACATGAGCAATGGACTGTCACATATTTGAAAATTGTGCCGTGTAAGTAAACAAAGACACAGTTCATAATTCTGTAAAAGGACAATGGCAACATTTATTTGAGAATTAAATAATGGAACAGATGATTCTTTGAGCTTCAGTAATAGATCAGGGAGTTTAGCACCACTACATCTGTTTCCTGACCTATAGGAAAAGGAAGCACTGACTTCATTTCTGCCATCTTTCATTTGGCCATCTTCTTCTCTTTCTTCTTTCTACCCCTTGTGTTCTCCCTTTCTCTCCTGGGACTTCATCATTTTTTCATCTATCGTCTTTCTATTGTGCCATCCACTCACGTCACTCATATTCTTACTCTTTTATCATATATTTTTTAAGAGCTTATATTCCCTCAGGAATAGGACTGGCACTGCCATGGTTCTGTGACCAAGACAGGTATATCTCCAAACCTCATGAAACTTATGATTTATGTTGAATCAATACTAGAATCTCCACCCTCATGAGCAAGCACATATTTAGGACACCCGTGAAATGGGAGTTGCCATTCTCAAAAATTAAGTTAGTAGACTGAAGAGGTAGTTCACTTGGTAGAGCAACTTCCTTACCTTGTGTAGCTCACTTTTTAAAAAAATTTATTTGCTTATCCATTCCCTTTTGTTGTCCTTATTGTTGTTACTGCTGTCGTTGTTGTTGGATAGGACAGAGAGAAATGGAGACAGGAGGGGAAGACAGAGAGGGGGAGAGACAGATAGACACCTGAAGAGCTGCTTCACTGCCTGGGAAGTGACTCCCTGGCAGGTGGGAAGCTGGGGCCTCGAACCGGGATCCTTAAGTCGGTCCTTGCGCTTTGCGCCACCAGCGCTTAGCCGCTGCACTACCGCCCAACTCCCTGTGTAGCCCACTTAGAACTCTAGTACCACATGGTGTATGTTGTCCCTGAGCCAAGCTCTTGAGTTATGATGTTTCTCCCTTCTCTTTCTTTTGAAGTCTGGAAAACAGTGTTATAATTACACATCAAAAGGACTCAATCTCTTTCTTTCTTTCTTTCTTTCTTTCTTTCTTTCTTTCTTACAAACACACACACAGACACACACACACACACACACACACACACACACACACACACACACATACACGACATTAAACTTAGAATATGAGGAGGGTGTTTAAACATTTTGGAGGACATCTTCAATATAGTCAAGAAGGGAGGTATCAAAACTTTGCTGGACATTTTAAACTTATTGCAAAGTTCTGATTTTTCCCCACTTCATTTCAAAGTCCATATGGTGTTGGAGGAGATACCATTATCTTGTCAGAACTCAGGGCCTCTAAAAGTCTTAATAGAGAACATGTGGGGAGCAAGTAATTAGACAGTGACACTGAGCAAGTAATTAGAAGTGTGATGAGAACTGCAAAGGAGAGATACAGGGAACTATGGAGCATATGACAGGGGGCTAACCTCCTTTCTTGTTGATGAAATCTAAGCCATGCCACATTTCAAGCTGTAGTCATGGAATAAAGCCCTTGGAAGAATTGATTGTAGTGCCCAGAGTGGACAAGGGGTTCAGAGATGGAATCACCCTTTCTAACAGTGCATAAATTAGATAAAAACTCTGTTCTGAGCATCCAACAAAAAGAATGACAGACTCTTTAAAAATGACTTACATAGAATAAAGGTTTTTTTTTTTTTTACTCCAATAAAATTAAATCATTGAAAGATATAAACTTCAAGAAGTGAAACTGTTTTTTGTTTTTCAGAACTTTTTCTACATAGTATTGGCAGAATTTATTAACAGATTTGATATTTTTTCCCTCCACAGCAATCTCATGATTCTTTTTTGACTGAAATAATTTATACAATTATACATTGAATAAAGGCTGTGCATCATGATTACTTTTGATGCTATTTTTAAATCTCCAACTAGAAGAGGAAGAGGAGCTATTTGCAAGAAAATGTCCAGCCACCCACCTTGTATGAATAAGCTGTTCTTTTGGAGACTTAATACACGGACTGTTGACATAGGGACTGCTTTGGGGATGGTTTTGTGGTAGCGTGGGTGGGCACATATTACATGGTTCTCAGGAAGTGTATGTCATATTATCTAGGTTATTGACCTTAGAGTTGCCAATAGTTTTCAAATACATTTGGGCATCAGTTTCACCAACAGGACCAGAGGTTACTGAGACCCACCACAAAGTTTCTGATTTAGCTGGTCTAGGAAGGAACTTGGAGATGGGCATTTCTTAAGATTTCTTGCTGCTGATTTTGACCACTTTGAGAGCCTTGGAGTCTTTTCAATGAATCAACTAATCATCACAGTGGGGAGATGGAGATAACGTTGGCCTGAGAAGCAGACAAGCAGGCTAGGACCAGGTAGATGGAACTGGAGGAGATGAAGCTAAATTCAGTAAGAGGTGGAAGACGACTAACAGATTATTTTACTCATATGCACGTTATAGGTAACTAAAGCAAATAAACTTAAAAATAGTGAAAACTATTTCTTAGACTTTGTGAAAAGTGTGTTGATTATCAGATTTAGCTGGTATAGGAAGGTGGGCATAGGAACTTTGGTGGGAGGGTACAATGAGACACACACACATGTGTAAAGCCATGTAAATAAATCCTTATAATTTGGTAAACCAGTATTAAAATCACTAACAGCAAAATTTATGTAAGCAGAAAAAGAAAGTGTGAATAGAGTTCCAGTGTCACTGTTTAAATGTCTTGATGATTTTTATTGTCATTGAATTTTTCCTAGTATTTTCCCTAGTTGTAGAATACATGCTATTGTAATTAAATTGTTACAAGGATCCAATTAGACAACCTGAAATCAATTTTTCAACTGAAATGAGTCCTCTACATTTAAGAAATCTTCTTAGCACTAATCATATTGATAGATGTTTTTATCTGGTTTATCCATAGAGCAAATGATCTAGCATTGGAGAAGGTGTCCCGAAGGGTAGAATGAGCCAGTTTCTGACTTTCAGCAATCATGCTTACAGGAAAAATTTCAGTGTAAATGATTAAATGCTACCTATATGGAATTATAGGGAAAAAATGGTGGTGACCAGTTGTCTAGTGTTTCTGGGAATTTCTTTAATTGTTGCATTTAACAAACTAATAATTTCTGAGAGAGGAAAAAAAAGAGATACCAGATTTCTTAGTTAAATCCAGTTCTGGATAAATGGTAAATCTCCTTTGAGAGCCAACAAACTATTGTATAGTTTAAGTAGTGTTTTGTAACAAAGCAAAATGATATACTGAGAAGACAGGCAAGAGCTCTTATATCTGTGTAAAGAAACTCAGGTCTCTTTGTTGACAGATTCTTTCATATTTGTCATTTCAATTTCTGATATACTTACCCAGTGTTGGGTTTACTTTATTCCAACTTAGTACAAATTTCAAAAAAAAATCTTAACATGAAGAACCTTTCTGTCCCCATCAGGTAAAAATAATAAATAATAATGAAACCTCCCATTTTGTTGACGGTCAGGTCATCTTCTCCAGACACTTTATCTTTCGTCTCTGTTGAGCCCTGCCTGTGCTCAGCTCTTCCGAGAGAAATAGATGATTCTGAGCCCTGGTGGAAATTTGAACATCAAAGTGTCCTCCAAGCATATCTTTGAGATGTACTGGGAGTACAACAAAATTGAAAACCTCTCCAAGATGTATTCAGACATCCTTTATTTGGTCATTAAGCTGTTCATAGAAACTTATCACTTTCCACTGGTGACAGAAAATCATTTAGAGAGGCCCCTCCTGTCCAATAATGACAAAGAAAACATCCCTGAGTATCAATTGTCCTGGAGGTGATTGTTCTGAGCCCTGGGTACATGCAATGCAGCTTTCCTAGATGCCCTTAGCACTTGACTTGAAGTATGGTTTTCCCTTCAACTTTTACATGTTGACTTGTTTTTTAATGATTATAGCTAGAAGATTTCCCCCTAAGAGACTGATCTGTAATTTTATATCACTTTTTTAAAAGAAAAATAATAGATATTGTTTAAAAGCATCTAAGACTGGGGGGAGGGGAGGCTAAGCTGTGGCAATGACATAGAGCATATGTGTTATAGTGTCCAAGGACTTGGGTTCAAGCTCCTGATCCCATCTGCAGGTGGAAAGCATAACAAATGGTGATGTAGTGCTGCAGGTGTCTCTCTTTCTGACTCTCTGTCTCCATCTTTTCTCTTGATTCCTTTCTATCTCTTTCTAAAACAGTGAAACATCAACAGCAAAAGGACTCAAGTCCAAGTTAATAGATTGGACTCCATTATCAAACAGCATTGAATTACTTATTCTACCTTCTCTAGTTCTCTGACCTTGAGCAAATAACCTTTCAGAACCCCAGTTCCCCTACTTACAAAATTAGTCTAAAATATTTCCTTCCTCACAGATTTATAATGATTATATTATAGGATGACTATTCCAATGAGACTGCATGCTCCTTTAGAGAAGTCTGTGTCCATTTAATAAGATAATTTGCATTGAATAACTACTAGATCATATTTATCCAGACCCTATTTTATCCTTCCATTTTGATTACTTACATGTCCAGTATAGACTAAATTAGTATGCTTGCTAAGTTAAGTTAAAAATTTACATTTTGCTTTTTTTTTTTTTCCCAAAGTGGAAGGGTGTGTGAATCAACTCCATATAAAATCTACTCTATTAATTTCTCATACCCTCTTTTAAATGTGTGAAGGCTTTCATTTGGACACTGTCATATTAAAAGAATGAAATGGTAAAATTTCATTCTAGGTCCTCTAAGCCTTAGTATATTCCCTGAGGACATTCTTGATGAAAACTTGACACAAAAAAAGTTTTATTTTATACAGGATAAAATATATGTAAAAGACCATGACTATGTTACTATCACAGTTTACATTCTTGAAATTTGTATCCAATATTTGATTTAGGTATTTTGTTCCAGTGAAATAATATGTGTTATAGAGTAGAAGCTAATAAGATCTGATACAGTGATTTTAAATTGAATTTCATTAAAAAATAAGAGCATAAAATGTCTCCCTAATAGTCTTAATTAGGGAAAATGGAAGATCATACTATTTGTATATTAATGCACTAACTTAGATAATTGGGATGATATAAAATACACTGTGAGAAAAATAGGAAGTGTGGAAGCCAAGGGAAAAATAACCCTCTGCTTTCCAGTTACCAATTTTGTTTTGTTTTGTTTTTTGGTTTTTGGACCAGGGAGTCTCACCAGATGTCAGACATATTGTCTTAAAGTAATTATTCTCTGTCATGTGTATAAGTCAGTACTGTCCTACTGCAGCCCTGGCTTTGTAGTGACTGCTTTTCCTAGAAAAGCATTATTCTAAAGCTCACTGCTTCCTAACAACTGCCACTTGTCCTCCTGATTATGGCATTGTATGAAAATAGTGCGTTCATTGCAGGGTTCTCACTAATCTCTCTCCTTTCATCCAGAGCTTTCCCGTTCTCAGAGAGCTCTATCTTTGCATTTTTAATTGAATGCTCCTAAAAGTTGATATTCATGCAATCGGCTTGCCTGAAATCTCTGATCATTCCTCCCTATGAAGGTCTTATCTGCTTCCTTTATGTTTCATTCTGGTTGGAGAGTGAAATTAGACTTGCTTCTCTAATTGGAAGCCACATGGGGCATCTGTATCATGTTAACTGTACCCAGAATTCAATAGCTACCCAGTACTCTGAAACAGAAGGTTGCCATTTTGTTAAGCCATGGAATATGCTATTGGGCATTTTACAGAATTGTCAATCAGAACAGAATGGACACTAATTGCTTCTCCCACAGCTGTTAACATTCTTCTTCAGTGGCCGAGCAACTCTTAAGACAGGAACAAACTCTCGGAGACATCTGAACACTTCCTACAGTCCTATGTGTATGTTCACAAGGTGACATCTGGGATGAGCTATAGCTACTGAGCAACATGAATGAGGAGTGAACACTTCTAAAAAAATATTTTAGAAAGAAGGATATGGTTCTGTTGAAAGGATATAATGACTGGATAAATAAACACTCTGTGTTTAAAATTTGGGAAAACATTTGTGTTGCTGTGATGTTATGTGTCACTCCATCACAGTGTTATCTACTGTAGATACGGTGAGTTAAAGAATGGACACAGCGGAGAGTTGGGCTGTAGCGCAGTGGGTTAAGCGCTCGTGGTGCAAAGTGCAAGGACCGGCATAAAGATCCCGGTTAGAGCCTCCGGCTCCCCACCTGCAGGGGAGTCGCTTCACAAGCGGTGAAGCAGGTCTGCAGGTGTCTGTCTTTCTCTCCGCCTCTCTGTCTTCCCCTCCTCTCTCCATTTCTCTCTGTCCTATCTAACAATGATGACAACAACAATAACTATAACAACAATAAAAAACAACAAGGACAACAAAAGGGAAGATAAATAAATATAAAAAATTAAAATTAAAAAAAGAATGGACACCGCAATCCATTGGACTTCTTAGCCATAACAAGATGCTAAAATGTCTCCCTATATTTATTTTTTACATAAAATAAAGGAGCAATGTCAGTTTTGCTAGTATTTAAAGTAAAGCTTTGTGACCAAACATGTTATTGACTAATCAGTTTTTAATATTTCTATACAACAGTGATAAAATATCAAATATTTGTTATCTTATAATTTTGTTGTTCTGCAATCTGGATGCTATGAATACGTTACTTATTTATTTATTTGTTTATTTGGAGTGGTGCTTCTGGGGTAGATCTCCAAGAACGACATTTTTTGATTATATAGTAAATCTATTGAAAGTTTTTTGATTTTTTTTCTGTTAGGGTTATTTCTGGGTCTTAGTGCCTGAACAACTTTACTATCCCAAGAAGTGTTTTTTTTTTTTTTTCATATGCAGAAAGAGGAAGAGGAAGAGAAATAGGTGGAGAAAGAAGAGAGAGAGGAAAAGAAATGATTGTAGGTAGGACTAGGGAGCTTGAGCCTCAGTGTTTGGGATGGCAATGTGTGTACACTCTACTTGATAAGCCATTACTCTGCCCCAATTTTAATAGTTTGAAAAATACATACTGTTTTCTATAGGGACAAGGGCAATGTCTGTTCTCATTAATTGTTTTTATTTCTTCATATTTTTGCTATCACTTATATAAACTATTTTGTAAATATTTTAGTTTTTATGTGATCACTGTTGCATATCCTTTTTTTTAAAAAAGTCCTTAAAATATAGAAGCCAATTTATTATATGTATTATAATATATAATATTATATATGGCAATTCTTATATATATATATATATATATATATATATAGTATTCTTTTTTAAATTCTTATTTGTTAGATTGAGACAGCCAGAAATCAAGAAGGAAGGGGATGATGGAAAAGGAGAAAGACAGATATACATCTGCAAGATTGCTTCACCACTTGCAAAGCTTTTCCCTTGTAGGTGGGGACCAGGGGCTCAAACCTGGGTCATTGAGCACTGTAACATGTGCCCTCAACCAGGTGCACCACCACCTGGCCCCATAAAAGCAATTCTTAGGAGAATGCCATGCAAAAATTGTTCTACAGACTATTTTTCCAAATACCTCTTTTAGTGGACATAGGAGGTGTTATTTTGGCTGAAACTACAAAGGATCTTAACCAGTGGAGGCTACCCAATAGTAGAACCAATATATCCAGTGCATAGAAGAAATCACTCATTGGACCAATTATTTGGGCAGAGTCATAAAGTTTTCTCACATTGAATGAAGAATAGTTGGGCAGTGAGTGGGGAGGGGCAGTGAGGAAAATGGATTTGTTGAACCTTGTCAAAGTCTCAACACCGGTTTCACCATATAAGACACAAGAGAAGTGTTTCCTGAAATGTTCTGTGTTCTGTCTGGATTGGAGAGAAATACAAAGTTTTAGTTCACGTGTGTCTTTCAGAAATAAAAACAAAAAAATAAAAAAATCGGAATCTCTTTTCTCTCTCCAAATATATTTGACCAATTAATCTAGCACAATCTTTTGTTTTAGTTTTGTCCTTTATTTTTATTCCATGGAACAAATATAGGAAATATTAGGTTCAGTGACATAAAAATAAGATCTCTTTCAAGTTTATTTTTTAATTCAGGAATCTTGACATGTAAAGTATTACTTGGTTATCTCAATACATAGTTCATGGGTATATTTTCCTAAAATATTTAGCTCGTTTTAATATTTTTTGATTAAATATAGTAGGTTAGGCTCTCTCTTTTTTAAATTATTATATTTATTTATTTATTGGATAGAGACAGCCAGAAATTGAGAGGAGATGGGGGGAGAGAGGGAGAGATACAGAGAGACACCTGCAGCGCTGCTTCACCACTCATGAAGTTTTCCCCCTGCAGGTGGGGACTGGAGGCTTGAACCTGGTTCCTTGTGCACTGTCACAAATACTCTCAATCAGGTGTGCTACCACCCAGCCCCAGTTAGGCTCTCTTAATAAACATGAAAAGATAGAGAACATATCTCTTTTTCAGAAACTATACTAGCTTTCTTTAGGCTGTATTCTTGAGCACAATGCTTTTTATGCAGAAGATACTTAGGAAAGGTTTGTTGAGTGCATTAATATTTAAAAGGCAGGGCCCTTTGAACACTTAGAAACATGAACACACAAGGAGAACACAGTACATGTATATAAAATACCTCAGTTTATTCTGGGTGACAAGTAACATTACATTTTGTTATCTCAGTGTTGCCATAAGTCTAGATATATGTTCCTGGAAAATAAGACTGAGTTTATCATCATTATAAATTAATAAGTTTCAGCAAAGATTACACTCCTGAAATTCAAATAACCCTTAGAATTGAAGTTGACATCTCTCCACAAGATGGTCTGATATGACTGTGACTTTCATCTTTGGATAATAGAGTATTATCTGGTTATAACACATAATTCAATTAACATTATCTCTTAAATTTCTCCATCCTTTGTTGACATGCTTAAATATCTTCCTCTTTTATCCCTGCCTCTCCATTTTCAATCTTAGAAACTACTGTCATTAATCTATATCGTTTGAAGTTATCGTTTCGCTTCAGCTAGGAACCGTTTCACCCTTATCATCCACAGTGCATCATCTGGGCTGTTCTCTATATTGTGCATTGCCATCAATATTACATCCCTATATATTTTTAATCTCAGCCAAGAATGTAGTATCATCTTCAGTTCTGGTCAGATAAAATAAGTGTTCTATCGGATATGTAAATGATCCTGTTCCCCAGATAAATTAGGAGGTTTTGCTTTCGGTGTAGTAAAAAAAAAAAAAAAAAATGTATCTTTATTCTTAAATCAGACATAATGGAAACAAGTGAAATGTTCAACACTGGTGTATTTTAAATGATCATTACTTTCCCTCCATGTGAAGGGAAAAAAAATGACCCTTGCAACTCAGGGCTTCTTCTGGAAAATGAAGTCTTTTCATTTATGTACAAAAGAGGAGGGTCGGGGATACTTAGGAAAGCTTTCGGTCTTTCTCTCTCCAGCTGTCAGGTTATAACAGTATCGGCCTGTGTGTTCCTAGGCTGGAAGCAGAAAGGTAGATGCCTCCAACGCAGCCTGAGAATTCAAATCCAGTATGTTTTAACTGGAAGGAGTCTACGTAAGACGCGGTCCAAATCTGTTTTTATGCTTGGGGAGACCGGGGTTTAAGAAAATAGAGTAAATTCTTAAACGGAAACAGCTCTCAAGCCTGTATCTGAGATCAGGTTTTCTGATACCTAGCACAGTACTCTTCCTACTTTATCATATGATGGTACTGCCTTTAGATTGAGAGACAGACAGACAGGAGACAGAAAAAGACAGAGACTAGAGCAGGGCTTTGCCATTGCATATAGCGTCAGATCTTGAACCCAGGGACATGCAAAGTATTCCCTCTCCAGCTGAACCACCTTCCTGCTCTCCTTACTTCTTTTATTCAAATTTACTGAATATTTAAGTGAAAATTTTATGAACAAATCATAGTACTCAGGTTGTAATATGAAAGCACTAAATAATTTAAAGTAACAGAAAAAATGAAAATTTAAGTTACAACTAGCTAATATAGTAACAGTGAAAATCTGAACAAGAGAGTTATTCGTGGCTAGGCCCTATAGTATTAAAATAGTGTGTTCCTTCAGTGGATAGTAAAGTTCACAGAAAGAGAAAGCTAGAAATATTAAGCTAGAAATCTCAAATGAAAGAGATAACATTTGAGAGTTTTGGATTTGATATTCCTCTCTAGAGGTCTAGTCTATACTGACTGTAATTGCATTTTAGAAAGATAGTGAAAGGCTGGTGAAGTAACTCACCTGGTCTGTTACCTGTGACCCAGGTTCAACATCACGGTGCCTGTGGAACTGTGAGAAAACTTCAGTGTTCTGGTTTCTCTCTTTCATCCTTTTTCTCTTATTTATTGCCAAGGCTCCACTGTTCTAGGTTGACTTTTTCAGGTAGAAAGAGAATGCCAGAGACAGAGGAAAAGTTATTACAGCACACAACCCTTCTCCAACTTTGTGGGAGGCTGGACTTGAACCTGAACGGTGCTCATATCAAAGTAGTTATCCTATCCAGGTGAATTAGCTTGCTGGCCTTCTCTTATCTTATTTGAAAAAAAAAAATCAGATGAGAGCCAGAAAGCCCTGATGACAGAAAGAGAAAGAAAGAAAGAAAGAAAGAAAGAAGAAGAAAGGAAGGAAAGAAGGAAGGAAGGAAGGAAGGAAGGAAGGAAGAAAGAAAGAAAGAAAGAAAGAAAAGAGAGAAGGGGTGACTAGGAAGAAGTTGATGATGTTTTGAAATGTCTAAGTAAATAAAGCAAGTGATTAAGGTGTAGATATATTTGCATATCTGCAGGGTGCCTACTGCTAATATCTTTATTAAAGACCTGGGAGAGAGTCTGGGCAAAAAAAAATGTACTTCAAAATGCAGGAAGATGAACAATAACAGTAAGCAGCAGGAATCACTCTGGCATTGAAAAGCAAATTGTACCCAGACATTCGATTTATTACAAAAGCAGTCACTTCCATTTTGATTAGATGTTCAAGAGAATTACGTCTTCTTGAAGACTTTTAGGCCAGGGGCTAGCATCTGGCATCTTCTGGTTTTTGTTGTTGTTTGTTTCAACAACAGTTAGCACTGTTCAGCGGGTGTTGGTGATACTAGGGATTGAACCTGGTACCTCTGAACCTCATGTATGATTTTTTTTTTTTGCATGAGCATTATCAATCTCCCTGCCATTTACATCTTCATGTTTTAAACTGTGTTTCTTCAGCAATACCCACGTCTTCCCAGTGGAGGGCACCTTAGCTCGTCCAATGATTGGCATCTGACTGTCTTCACATCAGGATGTCAGACTGATGACATTTTAACTGGCAGGAGAGGAGATCCTTCAACTCCTTGCAACACCCTAAATGACTACCAACTACTGAGGCTATAGATATATATTCCTAGTCCCTGGTTCATGTGCTTCCAAATCACTTTATATGCCCCAAGAAAAGGAGAGAAGATGAATGCTCGCCAGCTGGAGTAGAGCAGGCTGAAACTAGAGGCCACACCTCTGCCCCTATTCTGGTAACCTTTCCTGCTACTTCATTCTTGGTTGCCTGGGATTTTTTTGGACTATCCTTCATACTTCCCTCTTGGGCACAAAGAGGAGGACTCCAGGACTCTTCCCAGCTTCCAGACTGATGGATGATTGGCAAACTTTCCTTAAACCACATCATGATCTCTAGATGGAAAATTTTGATGAAATACTGTAACTTTGATGATAACATTACTGGGAGATATTCCATATGTCCATTCCAATCATTTGTTTATTATGAGAGAGAGGTGAAAGAGAAACCAGAGCACTGTTCACTTCTGGCATTAATGTAGTTTAGAGGATTGACCCTGGAACTTCAGAGACTCAAGCATAAATGCCTTTTGCATAACTATTGTACTCTCTTCCACAGGAGTCTCCTTATCTTTCTCCCAGGGCTTCTCTCTTCTTGCCTTTCTTATAGGTGAACTATTGATTCTCTGTAGCATGTTTGCAATCCTCTGATTCCCCACCCTATCCTTTTATAATTCTGTTTCTTTGTGTGGGATGTTCTTCTGCTTCTCTCTCTTCTTCTTAGTTTTCTTGAGATATGGATGAAAAAGTTGTATGCCCCTCATCAATTTCTCAGTTTCCAAAAGTCTCTGAAATAAACTGTACACAGTAACATATTCCTGCAGAATTACTTTAAAATATGAAAGTGGTTGCATTAAAATACCACCACCTTGCCATGTAAGGAGATGATACAAATATTCCAGAGAGATGGCTTGTCATAAGGAAGCAATACAATGAAAGCCAGTTCTTGTTTTTAAATGCTATGCCCAGAAGAGATCTTTGAAATTTTATAAACAGATGGATTCTTTTTGCTTGATTCACTAATGTTTTACAATTAACTAATTAACAGGTTTATTGCCAAAATTAGCAATAAAAAGTGTTCAGGAGCTTCGACCAAAGCAGTCTTTTGCAATTACATAGATACCAAAACAATCTGCATGATAGTTTGAGGCTAAACGTTGCTCAAATCAGAATTTCACCTGCTGTTTTCAAATAAAAGTTGACAAATACGAAAATGAACCCTGCAGATTTCCACACTCCTTCTATGTACACGAATCTCTGCCTTAATTAATATTAATTACAGGTAACATAAACTGCAGTTAGGCGGACAAAATGTACGCAGATTGCTTTCAAGTGTACAAAACTGCTTAGCAAACACAGTTCTGTCGGACTACCAAGAGCCATTTTTATGCTGTGTCCATCTGCCATTCTCTAGCCTGCAGGACCTTAAGCACCCTGTTCAACATGCTCTCCTACTGTTCCCCGCATAAGCCAGGTCAGTCTACAATCCTGGGAGTCGCCTTGGCCTTGTTCTTCAGATCCCAATTTCACCCTTCTCCACATATGTCAAACTTCAGCCGTATTCACATCCTTGCAGCTCATTGAATATGCCACCTTGTTATGCTTTAGCATGAGCTATCTTTTACCAGTAGTGACTCCCAGCTACTTTCTGTTTTGGTTTGGGCACCATCCCCACCTTATTTTGGGGATTTATCTTCTAGTCAAACTCTTGTTTCTATCTCCAGAGACTTAGCAGAGGAAAGAGAGAAGAGCAAGTTCTCTTTTTTGTTTTCTGTTCAATGCTTTCCAAGCATCTTGCAGTGGAGTGTTTTTTTTTTTTTTTATCACAACAGAAACCTCTAGCTCAGTATCCAAACTCTTAGAAGAAAAGAGGAAAGAGAGGGAGAAAGAGGAGAAAGGAAGGAAAATGGAGTGAAAATGAGAAGTAATAGGGAAATCATCCTTTTGCTTATTTTCTAGATTCTCTGTTGGGACTCAGATGACCCAAATTTCTCAGATCACCTCTTAGAATCCCCGCAGAAGTTTCACATAGTGCCACACCACTTATTTGTACTTCTATGTAAGCCTTGTTTTTCTTTTAGCTCTTTATTATCATTTTATTTTCTGGCATGAAAAATATATTATATCATTTGAGTTATAAGCTACTTGAACTGGAAGAAGAAAGAAACAAACTCAGCATTCAAAGGGACTTGGCAAAATATGGCCCTTTCTAACCCTGTCCCCACTAAGGCAATACCTGCAACCACTGTTGTGACCTCTCTGAAGATTCTTTGGAACCATCTTTGGCCTGTCACCCTTGGTGATTTCTGTCTGTGCCAGTTAGGCAGCTAACTTTCTCTCTCTCTCTCTCTCTCTCTCTCTCTATGCTTAACCAGAGTGAATATTATTCCTATGATTTTTTTTGCCAATTCATTAAATTAATTCCTTTATACTCTGTTCGATTCAAACCTACATCGTTGGGTAAAAATCATTTAGTTGCTTAATATTATGGAAGTGGGCTGAGCAGTGAGTTAAAGTGTCCCATGTGGATCTTTTTTACCTGATAACCTAAGCTAAAAGAAAAAAGAAAAAAAAACAAACTTCCTCCTGGTAGCCTTCCCTGACTTCTTCAGGAGGTAGTCTATGTACTTCCAAAGCACAGCAGTTTCACCACCACACTCAGCCATATCTGTAAACCTGTCTTCTGATTTTCCTTTCACTCCTCAGTAGACTCTCACCATGTAGAAAGTATTGGTTATATCTTGTTTATCTTTGTGTGCTCACTAACACAAGAGTGGTCCATTCTTCATGCTTTGCTTCTTATGAGAACAGATATACGTACAATATTCTTCTGCAAAAAACATCTTCAGGTTCTGTTCCTTCTTAGGAGAAAGTACTAGCATTCTAGCTCAGTATGGTTATCATATATATATATATATATATATATATATATATATATATAATTATTTATTTTCCCTGTTGTTGCCCTTGTTGTTTTTTTGTTATAGTTATTATTATTGTTCTTGATGTCATCATTGTTGGATAGGACAGAGAGAAATGGAGAGAGGAAGAGAAGACAGAGAGGGGGAGAGAAAGATAGACACCTGCAGACCTGCTTCACCACCTGTGAAGTGACTCCCCTGCAGGTGGGGAGCCGGGGGCTCAAACTGGGATTCTTACTCCTGTCCTTGCGCTTTGCGCCACGTGTGCTTAACCCCCTGTGCCACCACCTGACTCCCGAGGATGGTTATCTTTTATAATATGACCTTTCTGTCAGAGTAATCTCAATTTTAAAAATATATATTTCATTTATTTATTGGATACAGACAGAGAGAAATTAAGAGGAAAAGGGAGAGAAGGAGAAAGAAAGAGAGACATATGCAGTACTTGCAAAGCTTTCCCAATATAGGTAGGGATGAGGGACTTGAACCTAGATGGATCCTTGAACATCCTTAACATGTGCACTCAACCAGAAATATTACCACATGGGTCTCTCAGTTTAATCTCTCCACTTCTACTCTGTTTCAGGGACTTGAGGAATTATACTCTATGTACCATTATGTTGTCTTACATTTGGATGACAAAACAAACAAACAAAGAAAGGAAAACAATCTCAGGTCCTGGTGGTGACATACCCAGTAGAGCATAAATTACCAGGTATAAGGACTTGGTTTCAGGCCCCCAAACCCCATTTCCAGGGGGGAAGTTTCCTGAGTGCTACAGGTGTCTATTTTTTTTTCTACCTCTTTCCTCTATCTATCTATCTATCTATCTATCTATCTATCTATCTATCTATCTATCTATCTATCTTTTTTAAAAAAATATTTATTTTATTTATTTATTCCCTTTTGTTGCCCTTGTTGTTTTATTGTTGTAGTTATTGTTGTTGTCGTTGTTGGATAGGACAGAGAGAAATGGAGAGAGGAGGGGAAGACAGAGAGGAGGAGAGAAAGATAGACACCTGCAGACCTGCTTCACCGCCTGTGAAGCGACTCCCCTGCAGGTGGGGAGCCGGGTTCGAACCGGGATCCTTATGCCGGTCCTTGTGCTTTGCGCCACCTGCGCTTAACCCGCTGCGCTATCTATCTATCTATCTATCTATCTATCTATCTATCTATCTATCTATCTATCTATCTATCTATCATCTGTCTATCACCTGTCTATCACCTATCTATGTATCATTTATCTATCGATCTATCTATGTATTATCTATCTATCATCTATCTATCTATCTATCTATCTATCTATCTATCTATCTATCTATCTATCTATACAGAACTGGCCACCAGGCACAGTGGAGTCATACAGGCACCAAGCCCAGTGATAACACTTTTGGCAAAGAACAAATAGACAGACAGTAACAACCCCCCATCTTTATTTTCATGGATCTCTGCCAACTGAATATTTCTTTTTTTTTAAAGATTTTTTATTTATTTATGAGAAAGATAAGAGGAGAGAGAGAAAGAACCAGACATCACTGTGGTACATGTGCTGCCAGGGAACGAACCCAGGATCTCTTGCTTGAGAGCCCAGTGCCTTATCTACTGCACCACCTCCTAGACCACCAAACTGAATATTTCTTTAGTTGGAAATGCCCCATCCCTGCTTACAAATTCAATTTCTATATTCACTCCTTGGTATTCTGAAAGAAAAGTTCTACCCTGAATGTCACATAACCGTAGTTCTGTTAACATCTTTTTATTTGAGTTTTTAAAAAATATTTATTTATTTTCCCTGTTGTTGCCCTTTTTAAAATCATTGTTGTTGTTATTGATGTAATCATTGTTGGATAGGACAGAGAGAAATGGAGAGAGGAGGGTAAGACAGAGAGAGGGAGTGAAAAATAGACACCTGCAGACCTGCTTCACCGCCTATGAAGTGACTCCCCTACAGTTGAGGAACAAGGGGCTTGAACCGGGATCCTTCCACTGCAGGTCTTTGCGCTTTGTGTCACGTGTGCTTAACCCACTGGGCTACCGCTGGACTCCCTCTGTTAATATCTTAGTGAGAACTTAATATAGCACTGAGAAGAGGGAGCCTGAGGCTCCTTGTGAGTATGGACTCTCCCTGCCTATTGGTCACCACCAAACAGGGCAGGGCAGGAATTCTGATGGTTTTGTCATGTTGCTCAAAAAGCATGGTGCCTGGCCAATTATGAGAGTGTGAATGAAAGTGCTTATTAGTTGTTGATTCATTATCAGCCTAATGTTAAACTTTTCTTTTAACAGCTACCCATTTTACACATCATTTATGAAAATGTAAATGACTGTAGGTGGAACTTCCCCAGATGGAACTTTTTTTTTTTTTTCAGAGTGCTACATTAAAATACTCTGTTAATGCTGGATGTGGAAGCCTATCTTCTCGCTACCATCTTTCTAATCTGTTCATTTAGAATTCTGTTCCTTCACTTTTATACTTTCCTGTAGTTAATTTTTGCATTAACATTGTCTTTGACATTGTATTAGATATAATGCTTTAATTTTTTAGCATAATGTATGGAGAATTAGGTATACACAGTCTCTGCTGATAATGGTAATACCGATAATGGTAGTTCTAATGTTCAAACTCCTTGCATATTTTATTAAAATATATACCAGTATTTTATCCTAGTTTCTTTAGGGAGCTGAGCAGACTCTATTCAAGCAACTTCAGAAGAAATTCAAGCCTTATTAATTATAATATTTTTTTCTGAAACAATAACCTGTTGCTGGGATTTTTCATGGAGGAAAAATGCTCTGTAGAAAGAGATATCGACTATAGAGAATGAAATTCATCACACACACCTTTCTAATTCAGTAAGCTTGTGCAGAGTCTTGACAACACAAACATTACAGTCAAACCCACACCCAGGAACCAAAGTGGTTTCCAAGAAAAGCTGGAATAAGGAGTTGTATTCAGTGTTTCTTTTATCTTCCTTGACACTCCGGGGATAGGTAGTACAGCCAAATGGATGTATATGTTCAGAGTCCACCAGTCTTAACAGATCTCTACTTAGTCAACTTCCGGATTCATATCGTTCTGAATTGATCAATTCATAACACTAACTGCTACTTTAATTCCTTCTCATTTATTTATTTTTATTATTGGATAGAGAGAGAGAGAAATTTTGAGGGGAGGGGGAGATAGAAAGAGGGAAAGAGGCAATCGGGTGGTAGAGCTGCAGGTTAAGCACAGGTGGCACAAAGTGTAAGGACTGGCTTAAGGATCCTGGTTTGAGCCCCCGGTTCCCCACCTGTAGGGGAGTCGCTTCACAAGTGGTGAAGCAAGTCTGCAGGTATCTTTCTCTCCCCTTCTGTCTTCCCTTCCTCTCCTTTTCTCTCTGTTCTATCTAACAACTACAACAGCAATAACAACAACAGTAACTACAACAATTAATAATAATAATAATAAAAACAAGGGCAACAAAAGACAATAAAAAATCTTTAAAAAAAAAAGAAAGAGAGAAAGAGATAGACACCTGCAGCCCTGCTTCACCATTTGTGAAGATTTCCCCCAGCAGGTGGGGACCAGGAGCTTGAACCTGGGTTCTTGTGCACTGGAGTGTGAGGGTTTAACCAGGTGTGCCACAACCTGGCCCTCACATTCCTTCTCTAAGAGATATATGCTAACTTGCTAACTAGGACTCTTAGCAGTTTGAGCAGTCAGTCGGCTACATTTGTAAAAGTCGATTTCCCTCTATGGCCATAGCACATTGAACATGCCTGATCTCATCTAAACAATGGTTTCCTCATTTGTTTGAATATATCTTATATTACATTATATTTATTTTTACCAGAGGACTGCTCAAGTATGACCTGTGTTGGTGCTTGAGATTGAAACTGGGACCTAAGAGATTCAGGCATGAACATTTTCTGTAGAGCCATTATGCTATTTCCCAGGCTCTAGTTTTTTTTTTTTTTTTTTAGTGTGTGTACTTGCTTGCCATTTACTTTTGCTCATTTATTTTGAGATATATTTGAAAAAAATTCAATATATTTCAAATATGGCCTGTTTATCACAGGGCGAGCCTATGTGTTGTCATGAGACCTATAATTGAGATAAGTAGCACAGTTCACATTTTTGTATACTTATGTTTTCATAAAATGTACTATGCAAGTCATATATAATTTCTTTAACATACAATAATTATATAAATATCTAGATAACCAGTATTTAGTTTAAAAGCCTAGGGGGATGGGCAGTAGTGTGCCTGGTAGAGCACATGCACTGCCATGTATAAGGGCCCAAGTTTAAGTCCCCAACCAGCACCTGTAGGGGCAAAGATTTATGAGCTGTGCTGCAGTGCTGCAGGTTCTCCTCTCTCTCTCTCTCTGTCTCTCTCTGTCTCTCTCTGTCTCTCTCTCTCTCTCTCTCTCTCTCTCTCTCTCACACACACACACACACACACACACACACACACACACACACACACACTTGGTTAAGCACACACATTACAGTACACAAGGACTCCAATTCAAACCCCTGGTCTTCACCTGCAGGGGGAAAGCTTCATGACGGGGTGAAGCAGGACTGCAGGTCTGTCTCTTCCCCTTTAACTCTCAAATTATTCTCCCCTCTCAATTTATCTCTGTCTCTATTCAATAATAAATAAAGAAATATGAAAAAACCATAGAGAACCCCAGTAATAACCCTTGTAGGAGAGAGAGGGAGGGAGGGAGAGAGAAAGAGAGAGAGAAAGAGAGAGAGAGAGAGAGGGGGGAGGGAGAGAGAGAGAAGGCCTGTGTGTGGTTCCTATACTGCTTATGCTTGCTGCTCTATCAGCTTTCTTTCCAGGATAAGCACTATCCAGAATTTCCCCTAAATCACTTGCTGAATTCCCTTTATGGTTTGACATGAACACCTACAAAATACTGTTTCCAAAGGACATGTTGTGTCATTGTGTTCACTTCTGTTCTGTGTGTATGTAACATAATATGATTCTGTATTACAGAGATTTTCCCATTTCTTTTATTTACCTTTATTTGTTTGGATGTGTTCAGTAAGAGAAAATATTCTTATATTATTCTCACAGAATAACAGTTTTAACAGACTTATTTGACCAATATCACTTTATTATTCTCTAAGATGTTCAAGGATCTTAATTCTAATCATCTTGCTTAATTCCTCTTCCAATTCAAATCTTCTTGTCTATTTTATCTCCTACTTATATCAATACCTAAAAATTTTATGGTTATTTTGAATGGTGTCATCAGTGAAATCACAGGCATAGCTGTATAGAAAAGGAGTTTAAGTAGCTGGGTGGTGGAACACCCCATTAAGTGCACATATTATCAAGTTCAAGGATCAAGAGTGGTAAAGCAGATCTCTGCAAGTGTCTGTCTCTGCAAGTGCTCCTATATTTTTAAAGATGTATTTATTTATTCTAAATTTTCTCAATTATATATTAAAAAAAATATTAGGGGGACTATGGACCCAAGGTCATTGTGGGATGCAGAAGGTAGAAGGTCTGGCTTCTGTAATTGCTTTCCCCTGAACATGGGCATCCACTGGTCGGTCCATACTCCCAGCCTGCCTCTCTCTTTCCCTAGTAGGGTGGGGCTCTGGGGAAGCTGAGCTCCAGGACACATTGGTAGGGAAGTCTGGTCAGCATCATGAGGGATAAAAAAATAGGAAAGCTATCAGAGGAAGGGATGGGATACTGAGATCTAGTGGTGGGAATTGTGTGTAATTGTACCTCTCTCATCCTATGGTTTTGTTAGTATCTCCTTTCTTAAATAAATAAATAAAATATATTTATATAAATAAATATATTATATTTAATATATTAAATATAATATAATATATTTATTAGGACTACAAATCCACTGCTCCAGTAGCTATTTTTTTCCCATATTATTGAATAGGGCAGAGAGAATTTGAGGGGAAAGTGGAAGATAGAGAGGGAGAGAGAAAGATAGACACATTCAGACATGCTTCATCACTCATGAAGCGACCCCCCTACAAGTGGGGAACCTAGGACTCCAAGGATCCCTGTGGGAGGGTCCTGGAGCTTCATACTGTGTATGCTTAACCCGGTGCTCTACCACCTGGATCCTGGGTACAACTTATTACCCTGAGGATTGTGTCTGCAGAACACTCTCAGACCCAACCTTGTTTTGATTTTTTTAACTTATTTTATTTTTAAAACCTTTTACTATTTATTTATTATCGCACAGAGACAGAGAGAAATTGAGAGAAGGGGAGATAGAGAGGGAGATAGAGACACTTGCAGCACTGATTCACCACTTGTGAAGTTTTTCCCCTTCAGGTGAGGACCAGGGACTTGAACCTGCATCCTTGCGCACTGTAATGTGCGCACTTAACCAGGTGTGCCACTGCCTCTCTGTGCCACACTTCTGCCCCAACTTTGGATCTTTCCCATCAGCATACATTTAAGATGCCATGACATTCCTCACCCCCTCTCCTTCCCAGTTCTCCCTCCCCACAGTCTTTTACTTTGGTGTAATACATTGCACTCAGTTCAAATTTCAACTTATGTTTTCCCTTTCTGTCCCTATTTTTATTTAAAGTTCAACCCTAAGTGAAATCATCTGATATTTGTCTTCTTTTTGACTCATCTTACTTAGCATAATGCCTTCTCAATCCATCCAAGATGAAGCAAAGGATAGGCCTTCAGCATTTTAAACAATTGAGTAGTATTTCATTGTGTATATATACCATAACTTTGCTTTTTTTTCTTTATTTGGGGAATTAATGTTTTACATTAAGCAGTAAATACAATAGTTTGTACATGCATAACATTTCCCAGTTTTCAATTTAATAATACAACCCCCACTAGGCCTTCTGTCATCCTTTTTGGACCTGTATTCTGCACCCCCACCCACCCCAGAGTCTTTTAGTTTGGTGCAATACACCAATTCCAGTTCAGGTTCTACTTGTGTTTTCTTTTCTGATATTGTTTTTCAACTTCTGCCTGAGAGTGAGATCACCCCATATTCATCCTTCTGTTTCTGACTTATTTCACTTAACATGATTTCTTCAAGCTCTATCCAAGATCTGATGAAAATGGTGAAGTCACCATTTTCAATAGCTGAGTAGTATTCCATTGTGTATATAGACCACAATTTGTTCAGCCACTCATCTGTTGTTGGGCACCTAGGTTGCTTCCAGGTTTTGGCTATTACAAATTGTGCTGCTAAAAACATATATCTACACAGATCTTTTTTGGATGGGTGTGTTGGTCTTAGGATATATCCCCAGGAGAGGAATTGCAGGGTCATAGGGTAGGTCCATTTCTAGCCTTCTGAGAGTTCTCCAGACTGTTCTCCACAGAGGTTGGACCAATTTACATTCCCACCAGCAGTGTAGGAGGGTTCCTTTGACCCCACAAGCTCTCCAGCATTTGCTGCTGTTACCTTTTCTGATGTATAACATTCTCACAGGAGTGAAGTGGTATCTCATTGTGGTCTTGATTTGCATTTCTCTGGCAATCAAAGACTTGGAGCATTTTTTCATGTGTTTCTAGCCAATGAACTTCTGTTCTGACAGTGGTTTCTCTGTCCACACAGAGCAAGAAAAGGAATCTAACAGTTGTATCCCATCTCCCTACAGCTGGAGCTCAGCACTAGTGTTGGGGGGGGGAGGTGGAGGGGCTTCCCAGCCTGGGCTAAGCTGACCTCACTTTCCCTGTATCACTGTATCTACTGGATGTCCCATGGGGTTCACTGAGCACCCCAATTCCCAGGTGCTTGGCCCCTCTTTGACTATATGTATCTATACCACCCTATTGATATCCATCCATTTATCTATCAACTATCTATCTATTTAATTATCATCTATCTTTATATCATCTATCTATAGAGAGAGGAAAGAAAGAAAGGAAGGAAGGAAGGAAGGAAGGAAGGAAGGAAGGAAGGAAGGAAGGAAGGAAGGAATCATAACATTGAAGATCCCTTCAATGTGCTGGAGGCCTGTCTGGAACCAGGGTGGTACACATGACAAAGCAGTGCACTATCCAAGTGAGATATATATGTAGTTTCAATATTTTTACTCTTTATCTTTCTCAATCAACTTTTCTTATAATATTGAAGGTATTATTTTAATTCTTTTAAAAAATTATTATCTGTATTTATATATTAGATAGACACAGTCAGAAATCCACTGGGAAGAAGGAGATGGAGAGAGGTAGAGACAAAGAGACATCTGCAGCACTGCTTCACCACTTGCAAAGCTTTCTCTTTGCAGATGGGGGCTGGGGTTTGAACCTCATCCTTTAGTATTGTAACGTGTGCTCAACCAGGTGCACCCCGACCCAGCCCAAACCATATGTGCGCTGCAGGCCAAAGCCTCTTCTTTCCTTGCCAAGGGAGTGTTAACCTTCTCTCCTTTCATACAACACTGGTTTTGTTGTTACATTTATCTAATGTCTATTCCTTTGTAGATATTTATCTTTTAAGGACTTTTCAAAGTTAACCCAATTACCAAATAATGTGATGATAACATTAACTATCCATTGTCTTTTTGAACCCTAAGACAGCAGGAACCTCACATCTCCACTATAGAGCCCCTACTTCCCCCAGTCCTGGAACCCTTGGATAGGGCCCACTTTCCCGTATGCCTCTCCCAATCCATACCAAATAATATTGCATCCTCCGATCACAACCTAACCAACGCAACAATTGCCACCTCAACATGCTTCACCTCAGACTATGTCCAGAGACTTCACGTGTGGAATGACAACCCTTCAGCTTCATTACTGAAGGTCTCCGGTGAGACCTTTCCTTTTATAGTACACTCTAATTTCATCTCAGGTGGTTCACTTTCTAACAAAGTCCCAAAACCTAGATATACACCAGTTTCTGTGAGAGAGAGCTTATGTTCACACGTATCCATAAACTACTGCAAAATATATACCTGAAAACAGAAGTCCACTAGAGTTTGCAGTGAGTACCTCCCTAACACTTCCTCTCCACTATTCCAAGCTTGGGATCCATGATTGCTCAACAAATTGTTTGGCTTCATATGTTAACTCTGTTTTCAATCACCAGGTTCCAGATGCCACCAGGATGCTGGCCAGGCTTCCCTGGATTGAAGACCCCACCAATATGTCCTGGAGCTCAGCTTCCCCAGAGACCCACCCTACTAGGGAAAGAGAGAGGCAGACTGGGAGTATGGACCGACCAGTCAACGCCCATGTTCAGCGGGGAAGCAATTACAGAAGCCAGACCTTCAACCTTCTGCAACCCTCAATGACCCTGGGTCCATGCTCCCAGAGGGATAGAGAATGGGAAAGCTATCAGGGGAGGGGGTGGGATATGGAGATTGGGTAGTAGGAATTATGTGGAGTTGTACCCCTCCTACCCTATGGTTTTGTTAATTAATCCTTTCTTAAATAAAAAAAAACATTAAAAAAAAAAAGAGAACACATAGTCCCTAGGGAAAGAAAAAAAAAAAAACTTCTCTTTTCCTTGAGTGTGCTCAATAACCACAATCATTATTGTGATTATTGAGGTGCTTGTTCCTATTTAATTCTCCTGGGATTTATCAGATCTACTAGTTCTGAGATCTGGTGCTCTCAACTTTTTAGAAAATTGAGAGCAATCTCAATAATCCTTCATTACCTTTTCCTCCCTTCTCTGTTATCTCTCCACTTTAAAGATTCTAGATACAGATTAAGAGTAATATTTTATTTGCATTTCTCTTTCAATTCAGGAACATGTGAAGACTGTTGTCTGTTGTCTTTAATTTGTTGTTTAATTTGCTCATTGCACATTTAAATTTAATTGATTTATTTTTCATGTCCTAGAGTATAATTTAGGTCTTTCCAAATCTAATTATATATATATTCCCTTCTGATTACACTTTCAAACTTCTCTTCTGTGTCTTTAAGCATATTGAGTTTGTATATTTTTCATTCTGCATCAATTTTTTTTTTTTTTGTGCCTGGGGAAGACGTTCAGTTCTGATATTGCCATGTCTCTCTTTTTGTTGTTTGTCGTATTTGTTTCCTTTTGTGTTTTGTGATTTTTGGCTGTAATCTGCTCATTTTCATTGGCATCTTACGTGTGAAAATTTCTTGAGGCCTCGGTTATAGTTGGATACTCTCAAAATACACTTATATTTATGTTAGTTATTTGGAAGCATTATCAAACCAGGGTCTCTATGCCTTACTTTAGGACTTACTCTGTACCTTACTCTCTCTATATCTCTATACTTTATTTTAGAAAAGCATGAATTCAGACTGTAACATTCTAAATAGATTACAGCAAAACACTCTCAAAAGAAACATTTTTCTCTTCATTCCGCATAGGATCAATAGATGCAAGAAATAGGGAAGCACGCTTTTTCTTCCCTATTCTTTTATCTTGAATATGTAGTCCTTGAAGGCTGAGTCATATATAGTTTGTCTTCATGAACTCTGTCCTTGGGCAGATGGTGATTTTACCTCCAGTCTTGTGTATCTTTTACTACATCAGAACAGAAACTCAAAATGGCCAAGGTTTTCCAGAAAACTCTGTATTTATTCTGATTTGAGTATCCTCTTATTTTTCAAAGATCTGGTTTTTACTTTCATTGTTTCTCTACATGAGTTGAGTCAAGTCATCATTGCATTTTAGAAAAGAGATAATGTGCATTTCATTCAACATTATATGTTTTGATCCGGAATATTATTCAGAATTATCTAGTCTACCACTTTAGGAAACCCTTTAGTATCTTCATATATAAATATATCTCTTGCAGTCAGGCATCATGCCTTCTAAAATCAGAGGTGTTGTTTTAAGAATAATGACTTAATCTATAGGAATGTTATTCCAATAGGCTAAATAATTGTATAGGATTGCTTTTTAAAATATTTATTTATTTATTCCCTTTTGTTGCCCTTGTTGCTTTATTGTTTTAGTTATTGATGTTGTTGTTGTTGGATAGAACACAGAGAAATGGAGAGGGGAGGGAAGACAGAGAGGGGAAGAGAACACCTGCAGACCTGCTTCACCGCTTGTGAAGTGACTCCCCTGCAGGTGGGGAGCTGGAGGCTCGAACCAGGTTCCTTCTGCCAGTCCTTGCGCTTTGTGCCACCTGCGCTTAACCTGCTGTGCTACTGCCCAACTCCCAGGATTGCTTTTATTATAAAATAATTCTGTCAAATCAACACATATAAAATTTTGATAAAACCACATTAAATGAAGCTTGAGAATAAAAACAGTAAAAGAAATCTGCACAAATTTGTAAGGTTTCAGAAGATTCTGCACTCAAAGTATTTTGCAACTGTCTTTAATTTCTTGCTTCACTTCAAGAAATAAAAGGGTGCATCATAGTGGAAGAGTAGTTAGTGGTGAGGATAAGAGAGTTTTGCAGACACTATCATGGGGAGATGTAAAACTGTACCCGTATGTAAACAACTATGCTATTAAACAAGTATCTCCTCAATAAAATGATTGTAAAAAGAAACAAAAATGAAAATTTATTCTCCATTAAAAGTATGGCTTATGTAAAGGAGATGGCTGGGAAACTCATTCAGATAATATCACCTGAAGAGAAGACAATAGATTCGCAGGTAAACATTTGTAGGTAAAATATTTTAAGGTATTTATCACTTTTTAAAAATAATTATTCAATATGACAACTTTATTCCCCCTCAGTAAACCAGTTGGGATTGGGGAAGAAAAGAGAGTTGCTAGCAGTTTTAAGCCCATATATACATAGTAAGTAGTCAAAACGCTAAGTACAAGATATAGCTTTTTTGGAGTTCTTGCTTACCACCCCCCTTAACTTTACGGAGGTAATGTTGACACACAAAATTGTGATATAGTTAAGATGTGCAATGTGATAAGTTGATACCTGTATTGTTAAATTATTTCAGCAATCATGTTAATTAAAATATCCATCATGGAAATATTTAATTTGTTGCAGTGCTGGAATATAGAAAGGAAGGGGGACATCTCAGCATTGCCAAAAAATAATATATTTTTTGAACTATAATTTGTATGTGGGGGAAAGTATTCACCCTTATTATTATTATGATGAAGTATTTATTTATTCCCTTTTGTTGCCCTTGTTTTTTTTTTTTATTGTTGTCATTATTATTGTTGTTCTTGATGTCATCATGGTTGGATAGGACAGAGAGAAATGAAGAGAGAAGGGGAAGACAGAGAGGGGGAGAGAAAGACAGACACCTGCAGACCTGCTTCACCACTTGTGAAGAGATTCCCCTGCAGGTGGGGAGCTGGGGGCTTGAACCTGGATCCTAATGCGGTCCTTGCACTTTGTGCCACGTGCGCTTAACCCGCTGCACTACCCCACCCGACTCCCATTCATCCTTATTATTAATGAATCTTTTAACTAGATTCCCTTCTGTATATGTCCCCAATTTTCTATTATATCATCATATTATTATCTACCTTCTTACTATCACTTGAACTTGATCCAAATTAGTATCTAGTTAGAAATCGCTTGCGCTGTCTAATTTTTTTTTAATAGCCAAGCTAAATGGATTTCAGATAATACATGTTTTCCTAATATAACTAGGGGCGATTTTTCTTTTCCAGTATTATCAAACTTCAGTGAAACTTCCTGTCATTTTTCTCTAGGGTGAACTAATTTAGGCATTGAGTTCTCTCTTCAAGATGATCACTAGACTATCAGCTTCAAGATGAGAGTCTTGTGACTTTTCACCTTGGCTCATCCTATGTGCATGACATGTGACATGTACCCTTACTTTTTAAATTGAAGAATCATCTTGTAGTTCCAAAGTTAACCTTCCTTCGGACTCTTTCTCCAGTCCTCATTTAATCTAATGACGCTCTCTGCCAGAGTGGCTGGACTCACATTGTAGGGAATATCTAACGTAGAGAGCTTTACAAAAGTCTGAAAGGCATAGATCTTCATCAAAAGAAAACTACTACTGCCTGCTAGGTGTCACAGAGGGTAAGGTGCTGGACTCTCAAATGGGTTTAGTCTTTCACATGTGCCAGATCGGTGCTCTGGTTCTCTCTCAATCTCTGTTTCTCTCTGTCTTCCCCCCACCCGCATGTTCTCTCTCGCTTATTATATAAATAAATTAATCTTTTGTAATTATAATTACTAAATTCAGAATCATTGGAGATGCAGCAAATGTAAAGTCATAAAAATGGATTCAAGTTTTAAATTAGTAAAAATAAAAATCAAGACAATACTGTTGTCAAAGTTGCAATGCAAAAGAATAACATATAATGCTAGTGATATGTGAAATAGTACATGCAACCTTAATTTGGAATGTAATTTTTAATATGACGTAAAAATTAACAAAAACATCTTACCTTTGGATTACTAATTCATTTTTTTTAATTAAAGAAAAGCTTTACTTGGGAAGATCATCATTGCTTTCCTTATAATATTAAAAATTACAAACCTATTAAGTAAGTAATAGACTATTGCAATATGTATTATGACTCAAAGTTTCTACTATCATGCATCCATTAAAATTATATTTTAAACATTTTTTTTAGTAATGTGTAAAATTCTGTGTTTGGCCTGATTAGTCAGGAAGCAGAATTTGAGATGAAGTCTGGTGTAAAGGAAGTTTCTCTAGCAGTACAGTTCATGGAGCACATTTGCAGAACTCAGAGTGGAGTGGGGAGAGTCAAACAAGGATGTATTTTTTTTGATTTAATAATGATCGACAAGACAGTAGGGTAAGAGGGGTACAGTTTCACACAATTCCCACCACCAGAGTTTTGCATCCTATCCCCTCTATTGGAAGTGTTCCTATTCTTTGTCTTTCTGGAAACATGAACCCAGGATCATTATGGGGTGCAGAAGGTGGAATGTCTGGCTTCTGTAGTTGTTTCTCTGTTGGACATGTGCGTTGGCAGGTTGATCCACACCCCCAGCCTGCTTTTTTCTTTCCCTAGTGGGGCAGGGCTCTGGAGAGGTGGGGTTCTAGGACACATTGGTGAGGTTGTCTGCCCAGGGAAGTCAGGTTGGCATCATGGTAGCATCTGCAGCTTAGTGGCTGAAAATCATTAAGATATAAAGCAGAACAAACTTGTTAATAATCAGGAACCTAAAGGTAAGAATATGGCAGATGAGATTTCTGGTCTCCATTTTGGAAAAATCTTGAGTCTATTTTAGGTATATTCCAAGAGGCCCATGATTTTACCAATTTTTGCCTGAGCCTATCAGCTACTTGCAGGTGGGCTAAAGGTATTATCTGGGGAGATGGTGCCAGAGTTGGAAATAAGACTAGAAAACTTGGTTGGGGAAGAGAGTAGGTCCCAAATATGGGAAAAGTATATAAATACCACTAACTGTAAAATAAGGATGCATTTTTATGTTTAGCATAGTCAAAAGGAACTCAATCCCATCAGGACATTCAGAGGGAACTTAAGAGATACATTTCAGACTCAGAATATTTGGGAATAAAGGAAACAGTATTTGTTCCTTGGTATTTTGGATACAACTCTGTGAAATTAGAAAAACTTTCAGACTGGGACTGGAAACATGGACCAAAATGGAACATGTTCCAATTACTCTTTTTTTTAAAAAAAAAATGTTATCTTTATTTATTGGATAGAGACAGCTAGAAATCAAGAGGGTGATAGAGAGGGAGAAAGACAGAGAGACACCTGCAGCCCTGCTTCACCACTTGCAAAGCTTTTCCCCTGCAGGTAGGAACCAGGGGCTCAAACCTGGGTCCTTGTGCATTGTAATATGTGCACTCAATCGGGTGCACTACCACCTGGCCCCTCAATTACTCTTTTATGAAGCTCCTTGAGACCTGCTCCCACAGTACTAGGAATGAGTAAAGACATTGGTATGCTTATTATGCTTATTATGATTCTGGGAAAGAGAAGATCTAATGTTTTGCACTCAGTAGGGTATCAATTAATCTATACATCTAATAATCTGTTGAGTACCCCAGGAGGAGCCAGGTTCTGTGAAATCAGAGAAGACATGGCTTTTCCTTTTAATTTTATTTAAAAATCCTGATAGATTGTGCAGCATAGAAAGGGACAGTCAGAGAAGAGAGACACCTGCAACACTTCTCCAACTCTTGTGAAGTTTTCCTCCTTGAGAGTTTAAGTCCCTACTGGGGGCTTAAACTCTAGAATACATTCATGGTCATGTGTGTACTATATTGGGTATACCATCACCTATCTCCCCTTTGCCCTGTGAATGGTATGTTTTTGATAGCAGGTGAAGCCTTGGGGGAAGAGGTGGAATGAAAGGCAAAATCAAATAAATAAGCAAAGTAATTTAGTCTTTTGTGCTTGGAGGTGGAAGCATAGGACCTTGGTGGTGAGAGTGGTATGAAACTATATTTTATAGTATTATAAACTATTATCTTATAATCCTGTAAATCATGTTAAATCCATAAGACAACAAAATAAACAATAAATTCGGGTGAACTGTGAAGGCACGTAGGTTTCCAGTTCAAGGTACCCAGTTAAGTACTGCTGTTGGGAAGTACCTTTCTCTCATGTTCCTCCAGTGTGTCACCAGAAACATGGACTATAAGGAGTTCTGCCTCTTGCCATCAGCTTGATACTCAGGGTTTCCAAATGGTCCCCAAAGGGGATGACTGTTTGCAAGTTTGGGGCTTTTGAATAGCAGGTAAAGAGTAGTCTGAATTGTGTATTTGGCTGACCTCTAATGAGTGACAGAGGAGATCACTGCAGATATCAAGTGGCCAATGAAGGAACCTTCCGGGACAGTCCCTGCTCCTGTCCCGGATGTCACTGTGACCAATTCAGCAATTGTGTCTTTCTCTGGGATGAAATGAATATTGTGTCAGAGAAGCGAGAATCCTAGAGTGATGATCTGAGAATCAGTGAGAAGGAAGACGCTGACCTTGGAGAGGTTTAAGAATGCCTTACGAATAGCTATCCGGAACATAATTAAAGGCATTTTAACATCATAAGCTTTGAAGAATGCGAACCATCACCACAGCACACTGGGGAGTAAAAGATATTGCTTTTATAGCTGTAGAGCTTATGGTCAGAAGTGATATGAAATATTAGAAATGTGACAGTTTTATAATAATTTTATTCTAGCTCATTGTGGTAATTTTCATTTGCAGCTTTCTTTCTCTCTCTCTTTCTTTCTCTCACCTTTTAATCTTATGAATTGCATTAAACCTCTCTCATCTACCTTGGTCCTATAATAGAAGCTGTAGCTTTAATCTGAAGAATTACAGTCAATGCTAAAAGCACAAGCAAATAGATAATGGTGTTTATGATGCTTGTTGCTTGAGAAATTAAGAGTTCTGAGTGAATATGTCTCCCTGTTAATAAAAGTAATAGAGGCCGATGGAGAGCAGTGCATCTTCTTTTTCTGTACAATGCCACTATCTCTTCTTATCTCATCTTCCCTCTCTTAGTTGCTTTTTATTTTGGGTGTGGGAGGGGGAGACAGAACCAACCTCATTATGGAAAATTTACTTCACACTACTTTGTTCCCTATACTCTTCTTTAAGAGAGCATATTTCTCTTTATTGAATAACTTGAGTTAGGACTAGCACCATAGATCACGGTATAAATACAACTTCTTCTTCCCAAGGACACATAAAGTAACAAAGCTCAGTTATAGAGAAACTGGATACACAGACTTGCTCTCCTGACATCACACATGCATGTGCACACACACACACACACACACACACACACACACACACACACACACAGAGAGAGAGAGAGAGAGAGAGAGAGACTAATGTCTAATGAGGTTTTTCTAGGGCACAGGAAAACTCAAATCCCTTCACAGGTGGTGATGCTTGTGTGTGCATGTTCCAATAAATCCTATTTTATGAAGAATAGTTGTTAGTCAGATGTGGATTATGAACTTTAGTTTTCCAACCCCTAACTTTTGTTTGTTTTACTTTTTTTAATTGATTTAATACCGGTTTATAATACTGTAAGATTTTAGGAGTTTCATACACACACACACACACACACATATATATACTTGTATAAATATGTGTATGTGTGTATGATTTGACATTCAATACTGAAGTTCAGGTGCCATTACACCAAATATAATGCCACATCAATCCCCACTCTTGCCCTATTCCTGTTGATAACCACCATGGTTCTCAGAGAGTCTCAGCCTAACTCTGCCTATCATTTATGATTATATTTGATACTAGGGTTATTTCTGGGTTTCTGCACCTGCTTGATTCCTCTGATCCAGTAGACTTAGTAATTTGTTTTCATAGAAAGTGAAAGACATGGGGTTGTGCACTGGTGCACCCAGGTGGGAGCACACATTACCACAGGCAAGGACCCAGGTTTGCGCCCCTACTTCCCACCTGTATGGTGGAAGCTTCATGAGTGGTGAAGAGGGTCTGCAGATATCTGTCTTCCTCTTTCCCTTTCCACCTCCACCTCCCTTTTCAATTTCTCTCTGTCTTATATATTAAAAAAAAAAATGAAATAGTGATCTGGTAGGTAGCGCAGTGGCTAAGGCACTGGACTCTCAAGCATGAGGTCCTGAGTTCAAGGCCTGGCAGCACATGTACCAGAGTGATGTCTGGTTCTTTCTCTTTCTCTTATCTTGCTCATTAATAAATAAGTAAACATCTTTTTAAATAAATAAATAAAATAGAAAGACACAAAATAGCCACCAAGAGCAAGAGCATAGGGTTTGTAGTGCTGACATCAAGCCTCAATGATAACTCTGGTGGAGAGTAAAGAGGAGGAAAAGGAGGAGGAGGAGAGCAGGAGGAGGAAGGAAAGAGAGAGAGAGAGAGAGAGAGAGAGAGAGAGAGAGAGACTAAGCAAGGAGTGATACTGTACATTACACCTCCACTTGTGAATCTGAGTCAGCAGGGAATCACATATGGTGGTTAGGGGTTGGAACCCAGGTCCTGTGCATGGTAAAGTATGTGCTCTACTGGTGAGCTGTCTCCTGACTCAGTTATTATTTAGTTTGTTGATTTATAAAATTTAGGCATATAGCTTCAAACCTATGTGCATGCAGAGGATTGATCATAGCTACCACCAACGTCCTTGCCCCCTAACTATTCAAAACAGGAGGATTGCTACGAGATAGGTTTTGCTTTTAGTGTCTTTCCCATTAAAAGACAAGTAACCCGAGGCACAGAAAAGTTAAGTAATTTAAACCTCTCTACCTACTGAGCGCTTTCGGAATTAACCAGGCTGTTTGACTTGGACCTACACAGTGATTACATGAGTGTCTGATGATATTCTACAGGGGACCAGATAGTGACACACGTATTACCAAAAGCAAGGGCCTGGGTTCAAGGCCCCACTTCCCACCTGCAGGATGTCTGATTCATTAGCAGTGAAGCAGGTTTGCAAGTATGTGTATTTCTCCTCTTCTCTCTATCCTTTCCTTATCTTCTGTAGTCCTTTGATGGAGAGAAAATGTCTGTGTTAGCACGTAGGATTGTACAGACATTTATATATTATAAACTTATCTTAGTGATCATTTTAACTTTCTCTTTCTATAACTAGGCATACTATTTAATACCAAATTGATCTTTTTTTATATAAACAAGGCAACTGTTATGACTCTTGCCTTTGCAGATATTGAAACTTGGCTATGTATTCAAAATAATTGAGCAGAATCAGAACAGAAATTGAATACTTACTACCTGAGTTAGTTAGATGGCCCAATTTTACTTATTCATTTATGAATTAAATCCTCACACATGCACAATTTAATATCTCCTGGACCTATATTTTCTCATTTAAGAGAAGAGAGAGATGTCAAAGCATCAAAGTTTTCCCTGGTGTTCCTACTGTTGTGGTCTTTCTCTCTTTTTCTTTTTTCCCCTGACATATTGATTTAATAGTGATTTATAAGATTATAATAGAGGTACAGATGTACACCACTCCCACCACCAAAGGCCTTCCCCCCCCCCACTAATGATAACTATCCCAATTCTTCCATAGTGTTAGATATGCAAACTATTTCTTTCAGGTTCACTCCTTCAATTCTCTACATTCCACTTATGAATGAAATCATTCATTAGCCATTCTTTATTTCCTTGCTTACTTAAAGAAGCCAACTGCCTCCAAAGAAAATAATGCCATTGTTATGATTGTTACTTTTTTTGGGGGGCGGGGTAGGTGGGTTGACTGCTTAGCTATAGCTTATAGTGGTGGTAGGTATTGAACCTTGGAGCTCAGAGCCTCAGGCATGAAAGTCTTACAGAACTGTTAGGCCAGATCAAACATTATAATGCCCATCTTTTTGATTGCCCAGAACTCTATTGAGTATATGTCCCATAACTTCTTCATTCTGTCATTTGTTGAAGGGCATTTAGGTTGCTTCCATATTTTGGCTATTGTGAATAATGCTGCTATGAATATGACGATACATATATCACTTCAAATTAGTGTTTTCATATCTTTTTTGATAAATGTCTAGGAATGGAATTGCTGGATCACAAGATATTTCCATTTGTTTTTCTTTAAGAATTCTCCATGCTGTTCTACAAAAATGCCTGTACTTTGCAATCCTACTAGCAGTGAAATAGGGTTATTTTCTCTCCACATTATTTTGTGTAGTGGTATTTCCATATGGTGCTGGGAATCAAACCAGAGGCTGCCTGGTACATAACCAAACACACACCCTACCAAGTGAGCTGTCTCTCCACCCCACAATTTTTCTTTAACCTATCAAGATCCAAGACTATTCATCAGCTCATTTCTGATGACTTGAGACAATTGACAAGCTATCCTTTCTAACATATCTATGTAAAGTTTTGTAAACTAGTTTTAACTATATGACATTTTCAATTTTATGTATTCAATTTTATGTATTTATTGTATTTTAATTTTATGTATTCAATGTTTTCTCAAATCTACATTTTCATTTTTATCCAAAATAAATTGATAGCATGATCCTGCTACAGACATTCAATTAATTAATGAAAGAAAGACTTGATGGCCACATCTCAGGGGACCAAGCCCAGCCATCTGTTGAAGACTGACAGATTGCTTCACTTTTGCCCCAGTGAAAGTTTTTGTACAAGTTTATAAATTGAATGTTCATAGGTGAAGGAATATTTCTGGATTCTGCAAAGATTGAAAAAAAAAAAACCTTCAAGATTTGCTATGTTCAATGAAGAAAGAATCCAGTTAAGAAAGCACAGCATGATTATGTTTGCTTGTTCCTCCCTTCCTTTCTCTCTCTCTCTCTCTTTTTCTTTGTTTCTGTATATTAATACCATTCCCATCACCAAAGGTCTGTGTTACCCCTTCCCCTATTGAAGCTGAACATCTACCCTCACCCTCCACCCAGAGATTTTTACTTTGGCGCCCTACTCCAAACTCAGTCAGATTCTGCTTTGAGTAGTTAAGGTTTATGTTATGGTTACATTTCTTTTCTTTCTTTATTCTTTTTTTATTACTTTTTTTTAATGGTTATGCTTCTAAGGTCACTCCTGATTAGTCTATGAATTCAAACAAGGGTTGTATACTTTTGAGATAAATGTAATTATATAGAGTCTACTACTAGGTGAGCTGACAAATGGTAGAGATGTATGCCACCAGACCACAGGGGAAGGCTCACCTTCAAACATGTCACCCTGAAGAGTGGGAATTCTAGAAGATGGTAGGAAGAGTTGTAAGAATAATTGGTCCATTCCGCTTCGCCATCAAAACCAATGATTAAGTGAATCATAATGGGAGTCAACTTGACATCTTTTATTAATACTACCTATTTCTTTTGCATTACCTTCCAAGGAAGGATTTGCTACACAATATTGGTGTTTCTTGGGGTCCTACTGTGGCAACAGGTATAGTTTGAATGCATAAAAGTGACCGCAGGTCTCTTCCTCTTCATTGTGACTGCTCTTTATAGAGTATGCAGATCTAGGTAGAAACCTAGAGAACCATGCCTATTCATTTCTCAGTAGCATGTGACTTTGTAGCTCACTTAGCTCTGGACCTTCTCTCTATATGTATCACTTGCTCATTTCCTCCCTATCTTTATTCTCTTTTTTTTAAACAAAATATTGTATTTATTAGATAGTGGTAGAAAGAAGTCAAGAGGGAAAGGATAGAGAGAGAGAAAGAGAGACATCTACAACACTGCTTAGCCACTCATGAAGTTTCCCCCTGCAAGTAAGGATGTGAGATTGAACCCAAGTACATGCACATTGAAACATGTGTGCTTAACCAGGTGCACCAATCACCACCCTGCTTCTACTTTCTCTGTTGTCTATAGTCTCTTTGCTACCTTCTATTTTTTCTCTCCCATCCTCTGCCTAAAAATTTGATTGCATACAGTTGTTTTAAAATTAAGATTTTCAGAAAGAGGGAGGGAATGTTAGACCCCATTCAGCTGTCTAGACAATGCAAAATTGTTCTTATTCTTCCATGTAGCAGATTAAAATGGTACGTAGAATTTATGCTGCTATAAATTAACTAATAAATCAATTTAACATGGGTTTATAATAGCTTAAGATTTTAGCAGTATACTGTTTATGAGCAGGTGTGTGTGTGTGTGTGTGTATGTGTGAATTACTACCCCTACCACTAAATGGAACCTTCCACTTATCCCCTATTTCCTTCTCCCCAACAGTTCATTTGGATATATATACTTTCTAGAGTCTAAAATGTATCTTTGGTTATATTTGCTATCCTTTCCAAGTTAACTTGATTTAGTTATCTGCATTTCACATATGAATAAAATTATCTGATAGCTATCTTTCACTGCCTTAGTTATTTTATTTAGAATTATCACCTACAGTTTCACCCATTTTGTCTTAAACAACACAAGGTCATATTTTCTAATGGCGGATTACTTTTTGAGAAATCCCTTAGCTTCTTGATCCAATAATAAGTTGGTAGACATTTAGGTTGGTTCCATATTAATCTTATTGTGAATAGTGCTGCTGTTAATTTAGTGGGTTTTTTGTTGTTGTTGTTAATTTTGAACATCCTTATTGTCTATTTTACATATATCTTCCTAAGGAACTTTATAGAGCATTAAAGGCATTTGTAAGGATAAGGTATGAGATTCTATAAATACTTGGCTACCAATCTTTGACCTTTAGTTCTTACACTTTATACAAGGAACAGGTGCCGGGCTAGCATGAAGGTGTTGCTTCTTGGGCACGTGCTCTTTGGGTTGGAAATAACTTAACTGGAGCCAACCTGGGCTGCTGCTTACTCAGTGACGCAGGAGAGAGATCAGGAACTCATGGCAGAGTGGAAACACAATGCCTTTATTGATCAGAGACAAGGCCTTTATATATATCTTTAACCGGAAGTGGCAAGTGGGAAAAGGAAATGACTAGGAAAGGGGGTGGAGAAAGGGAAAGAGTGGGAAGGTAGAAAGCTTCCATAGCAGATGTTGTGAAGGTTTTGACTGGTGGGTTAATTAATACCCTGCAGGCAGGGCGGGTCTCAGGCAAAACAATGATTATGTAAATAGACCATAGTATCAGCAATGGAGGATGGAGCAGAGCAGGGGGGCTGCCAGACAAAAAGGATGTCTCAAATTTCTCTTTGTGATGTTAATAGTAATAAAACCACCAGGTGACCTGATCATAGCAATTTGTGGTAGTCTTAAAGTCATTATCATTTACTCTACAGCATGTATCTCATATGTTTGGCAGTTCATTTGCTAACTGTATGAAATGAGACACTAATAGCTCTGCCTCTGACAAGTTGTTGTTGTTTGTGGTGGTGGTGATGGTGTGTGTATGTGTGTGTGTGTGTGTGTTCATATAAACCTTATGCTGGTCAAAATGCTAACTGCATATCATTTGCCTATATGATCTTGATCTTAAATAGGTATTGCTTTAGCTAAACTTCAGAATTATTTGCAAGGGCTATTATTTATAACTTGCAGTTAGAAAGGTAGATGCAACCATCTAACACCTAGACCAATGTTATGGTCTGTGATCTGGTCTACCTGTATCAGAACCTCCTGAGGCATGTACTGAAAATGCAGGTTCATTACTTCAATTCAGACATACTGAATACACACCTCAGGTGACATGTAAAATTAAAGTGATTCTATAAGTTTATTGAAAGTAACTCTGGGATTTGTCTGTACTAAGCCAATATACCAATAAGTGTAGATATAGTGAAGACATATTTGTGCAGTTGTCTAAACCAGAGGCCTGGTTTCATCTTTCTATATACTGTGAGGTGACAACCTATACTGTCTAGAATCACTGGACAATCTATTTACAAATGTCTCCATTGCATTCACGGTTGTTTCTACCATGTCTGTAATCTGACACTATACAAAAGAGTTCTTGGGTCTGATGGTAATTGTTTTAGTAACGTTTCAAAATGTGAATTACTCAGGGGCCAGATGTTGGTGCATTTAGTTAAGTACACATATTACACTGCACAAGAACTCGGGTTCAAGTCCCTGGTACCTACCTTTAAGGGAAAAGCTATGCAAGTGGTGAAACTGTGCTGCAGGTATCTCTCTCACCCTCTCCCTCTCCCCTCTCAATTGCTCTCTGTCCCTATCCAATAATAAATAAATAAATAAATAAATAGAATTTTAAAACTGTTAATTACTCAACCTATGCAAATTTAAATGCATAGGCCCAAAGTAGAATATATAGCAATTTATGCGTTGAAAATAACTGGTAAAGTGCACAAATTTTGTAAATTTGAAGAACTTTGAGACTTTTTAACCAATCTCAGAATAATCAGTAAATCAGTCTACATTCTTGACCACTGTTTCATTTTCCATGAAGTGTTCAGTTTAATGCCAGATATGTTTTAGTTTTTTTGTGTGTTTACTCTCACCATTATTAGAATTGATTTGAAGCCATATCTAAAATCTAAGCCAACACTGTAGGTAGTTTAGTGAAGATAATATATCTTTTTTCTACAATGTTGATTCTTGAGAATATTGAAAATGGATTTACAGTGCCTTCTATTACCTAGTATTGCTCTTATTCATCCTAAAATGTAGTGCTTTGGAAGGTACAAAGTAAATGATAAGGAATTTTCAGAAAGGATGACTTATTTATTGGTAGATTATGGATCAACACTCAACATGAAGTCTGATGCATAGTAGAATTTCATTAGTTACAACTATTTTAAAAAGAATTAATCCTACTCTATTTCCTTCCTCTTAAGTAGAAGGAGATAATTCAACAAGACATCCAAGTAGAAATAAAAGAATATTTAGAGAATATCAGCACTTAATTCCTCATAGGAAGATATAAAAAGTTTCTTTAAAAAATATTGTTACCTAACAACATTGCCAGTCTACCTCTTCCTTTCTTGTAGTGTTGTCATCCCAAAGCCTACAGAAGATGAAAATGTTGCATTTCATGCTTACTTGTACTCTCTTCCTGCTAGGACATACTTTTAATCAGTGGAACCTCAGACTAAATCCAAGAATAACTCTTGTCTAACATCTTCTTCTTTAATGGAAAAGAAAGTAAAACAGGTATCACATATTCCTTTATATTTTCTGTTTTCTCTCTCTCTCTCTTTCACTATATATATATATATATATATATATATATATATATATATATATATGTGTGTGTGTGTGTGTGTGTGTGTGTGTGTGTGTGTGTGTGTGTCTATCTATATCTGTATCTGTATCTATATAGGAGGGTGTCACAGTTGCTGCTGAGGTGGTCATCTTTAGATCATGAGTATATGTCTGAAAGCATTGGAGTTGATGCAGAACCCTGGCATTCCTAAACCACTTACTGAATCTTAGAACTACTCCTGATTCTATTTATGTGAGACAGACAAGTCTTTCTTTCAAAGTGTCTTGATTTTTAGATATTTTGTTTTTTGACACCAATAGTATCCTATCTGATATACCTTTATAAGAGCTAACTTTTCTTTTGGAATTCAGATTCCATGAAGACGAGGAACAAGTCTAGTTCACTTCAAATTACAGTGACACAAACATAGGGGAAACACAATGGAAGTTCATTTCTCTCTCACACAAAATCCAAGTTGTTATATCTATGTGATGTTGTCATGGAGAAGTCTACTTTTCCCCTGTCTTAGTATACTGTTAAGATGGATTCCCACCTGTCTTTTAGCAGGAAGGGTTAAGAGGATGAGGGCCAGAGTTTATTTCTTTTTAATAGCACTGCCCAGGAGTTGCATGGATCATTTGACTTATTAACCTATCAGTTAGTTCTTAAGCACCTGGCAAGGTATAAAGTAACCAAGAAATGAAGTCTTTACTTTGGACAGTTTTATACTCACTTAAAAATTTCACTGTTGGCTTTTAAAGCATGAATAACAATTTCTTTTATAGTATCATTGATGAGAATAAAATTGAATAAACAGAAATAAATAAACTTGAAAGGATTAAAAAGAATGAATGCTTGCTTTATGCTAGTCATTCAATTCCATTACAACATTAGCATATTTACTTTTCATAATAACCATACAACACAGATAACACCTTGATCCTTACTTTGCAGATGTGAACAATGAGGCCCAAAGAGTTTAAACAGGTTCCTAGAGCTTGCTCTGATTAAGGATGCTTTTCTCAGTATTTAAATCAAAGTGCAAAACCCCTCTTTTCCCATATATCTTTTCCCTTTAATATCTATCTATCTGACTTGGACAGGATAGATAGCATAGTAATTATGCAAAAAGAATTTCATGCCTGAGGCTCCAAAGTCCCAGGTTCCATCCCTTGTACCACCATAAGCCAGAGCTGAGAAGTGCTTTGGTTCAAAGAAAAATCTATTTTTCTTACTAGCACCTATCCTGCTCTATGGCTTCACCCTATCTTTATGTTCAGTGTTAAGCTTACTACTTCTTGATATTTATTCATGAGTTCCTAGTACTTACATTTTATTCAACAGAAATACCCATTTTCTACTTCTTCTGAGTCCTCTCTCTGTGCCCTCACAGCTTAACCCCCAAATGATCCATGTCTGTTTATATCTGGGACAACCCCCAGTGTCAGCCACTGAAGAGTGGTCTCTCCACTACAAACTGACCGGTCTCTATTCCCCTTAATGATGTTGGTACCCCATTTCACTCTGGCTCCCTAATTCCTGCTAAATCCTGCCACTGCAATAGAAAAAGGCATTTTCTGTCTAGGTCATGATCACAGCAGGGAATGATTTTTATAGACTCTAGTATCTGAATGCATTGAAGGTTTTCCAGTACATGCATGGAGGATCAATCCCATCAGCTAAGATATAATCAACTCTAGCAAAGGAACAATCACTCCTCTAACAAAGGACTTCCATGCTTACTGAGCCTTCACTCTGTTTTAATGATGCCTGCTTTTCCTTTAGTTTCCCCAACCCTAAAGACAATGGCTTGTTGGTACAATTTCCAACTCATAAATATGTTGCAGTGATAAAGATATGATTAATGTTAGCATGCTAACATGATGCCAACTGGAGTTCCCTGGACAGATGACTCCACCAATGTGTCCTGGAGCCCCACTTCACCAGAGCTCCACCCCACTAGGAAAAGAGAGAGACAGGCTGGAAGTATGTCAATGTCCATGTTCAGCAGGGAAGCAATTACAGAAGCCAGACCTTCCACCTTCTTCACCCCACAATGACCCTGGGTCCATACTCTCAGAGGGATAAAGAACAGGAAAACTATCAAGGGAGGGGATGGGAATTGTGTGGAGCTGTACCCTTCTTATCATATGGTTTTTGTCAGTGTTTCTTTTTTATAAATAAAAATTAAAAAAAAAATAAAGTCAAGGGAGTTGGGTGGTAGCGCAGTGGGTTAAGCGCAGGTGGCACAAAGTGCAAGGACCAGCGGAAGAATCCTAGTTCGAGCCCCCAGCTCCCCACCTGCAGGGGAGTCCCTTCACAGGCAGTGAAGCAGGTCTGCAGGTGTCTTTCTTTCTTTCCCCCTCTCTGTCTTCCCCTCCTCTCTCCATTTCTCACTGTTCTATCCAACAATGATGACAACAATAATAAGTACAACAAAAAACAACAAGGGCAACAAAAGGGAATAATTAAATAAATAAATATTTTTAAAAAAAGAAAGTCAAAAAAAAAGAAAAACGATATGATTAATTAGTTGTGGTTTAACCATTTTTCTTCTCAATTATATCGTAGATTGGTTTTATTTTTCTGGGTAAATCTGTGTTTCTAGTTTTCCGGGTTGTGGGTTGGGCTACTTTTTCTACATCTCTTTCTACCCCATGCCTATGTAAGCATGCTCTGGGGAAACCAAGGGAACTTGATAAGCTTATGGATACAAATGGTTTCCCTGTATACAAGCTCACCTAGGCTCTTATTAACAGAGTTTTTCTTTTTATCCTCTCATGTTTGTACCTCAGTAAACGAAGAAGATCTTCAGGCCTAAACATACCTTTTAATTTGTCAAGTATCTGAAAGTACCTTTCTTCTGAAATAATGAGGGACATCTGAATCTCAACATCTGAATCTGTCCACTCAACAGAGAGAACAACTGAGGTAAAGCAAGGAAGTTGGCTAAGCTTTCAAACCAGACTGCAGAGATGACAAGAAATCATCTGATTCTTGGATGGCTTTCTCTTAAACCCCAGGACCAGAGACAACAGAACTGATGTTGGAGAGCAAAGCTGCTGTTCCTCCTCTCCGACCTTTCTCACTGGCAAGTATGACCCTTCATTTTCCCAACCTGCCAGGCTGGCACTTTCCACAGGCAGCAAATGCACTTCAGAGAAGGAAAAGAATAGTGAGATCAAAGGCTGGTATAATTTCTCTTCTCAGGGGGGAGCCAAAGCCTCTTCCAGCAGTCTACTTCCCAGGAGTTATCCTAACCATCCCTGTCAGAGTTGTCCATGGTGAGCTGGAAACAAGGGGAAGACTTGTCATTTCTTTCTGGAATCACTAATTATACCAGGGGCAGCTTATAATAAATAACTACTTGGAGACACTGAAAAGAGACAGTCATGCAACTCCCACTGACAGGACTGGCTGGGACTGCACATTGGAATCTTTGCAAGATGTGAAGCATCAGAATTCTGTATGTATTCAGTTTAGTGTACTCATTTGAATGTTGAGATCCCGATGGTTCTATATGATTCCTTCAGCAGGTGCTATTCAGTTGTTAATGTCCAGTATTGTGGCAACTGTGGCTCAGTACTGATAGTGACTCCCTAGCTCAGTGTTTGTTTTTGTTTTTTTTTGCTTGTTTGTTTTTTTGTTTCTTGACTGTATCAGATGCTGCCACTGGAGGGATTGGTTGGTATAATAAATTACTTTCAAGATTGAGTGATATTTAATATTTTGAGTGACTGCCTCTTGCTGAAGTGATTGGGTTCTTCAAGGATATGCTATCCATGTTTAAAATGGGATGTCTAGGGCTGCCACAGCATAATCGACTATGAAATAAGCCTGTTGGAAAGGACAATTACTTCTGGGGCCTCAAAGGCAAGGCAAGTCTCCCGTGGCAGTGAGAGGGAGAGTCCTGTTTAGTTCTAGACAGGAGTGAAAATGACTGTCACTTTACTGCTTAGTACAAAGTGATGCCTGCATTGGGTTCACACCATCCATCCGACATTACAGAGATGTACCTAACAGCCTAGAATCAGCCAACTGATTAGGCACCAGGCTTCTAAGACTGGCTATTGGGAACAGTTCATCCATCCATTCCTCCACCTTGCATTAACCACTCCTTCAAAACTTTATGTGCCAGACATGCATATAGATATTAGGAACAAAGAGATATATAATATAATAGTTAAACACACAGGTAAGTAGAAAAGGAGAGAAAAGAATAGACAGACAAAACTAGCTTGTATCAAAACCCATATTGTATATCAGAAATAAAATATCTTATTAATCTCCCTAAGCATCTTGCAAAATGTGCTGTGTCCATCTCACAGATGATGAAACAGAGGGTAAGATAAATTCAACAACTAGTTCTGAGTCACATAACTGCAAAGGGGCAGCACTGAGATTCAATTTCTGCTACCTGCTACCCTAACATTGTTGTCAAAGAGAAGTTTCCTTAAGATGTAGCCATGAAATGGTTATTAAGTCTTTGTTCTTACAGAATCACAAATCTTAAAGGCCTCATGACAAATGGGGTCACATTTATTTCTTTTTTCTAATGGGAAAACTTTTCTTCTTTTCTAAGCTAATCAGGGATTCCAAAAGCTGCTCAGGAGGTTCTAGGAGAGGTATACCCTGAAGTCTCATCAAATTAGACACACAATTACAGTGACAGTTTGCCAATACCCAAAGCCAAGGCACCATATTGAACAAACCCCAAAGAAACTTCAGGCCAATGCTTGACCTGAAATGGCAGCTGATATTTGAAGTGCCAAATGAATTCCAGAAATCCTGTGGCTGGCTCCAGGGTTCAGCAGGGCACATTGAAAGATGACAACTCTAGGCAGCCCTCCTGAGTCAAGGGAATCCTTCCCCTTATCACTATTTCATTGTTTTCACTGATAAATGTCCTTAGCAGTCATAAAGCAGTTTTCTTAAAACCCACTTCAAATCAGGACAAATACATAAAATTTCCTTTCTTTTGGTCAGTAATACAGTCTCATATTAATATTTAACTCACATTAAAAAATAAATCTTTCTAATTGCTCCTGTTGACTTCTATGTCTTCTGACACTGCTTAATTAATGCATCCTGCATGAGGTCAGCCATCAAGTCCCTAAACCATCACTTTCATCATCTGTGCATTAATGCTGGCAAGAAAGCCTGTTGTTCATGACGCCAGGTCTGTTACATTGCTTGATGTTGTGGTCTATTTACATAACCATTGTTTTGTCTGAGACCCTCCCTGCCTTCAGGACATTTGTTTAATCCCCACTGGTTAGATCCCCACTGGTTTGCATTCTCTTTTCGCTCCGCCCCCTCTCCTAGTCACTTCCTGTTTTCCACCGTACTACTTCTGTCTTAGAAGATATTTAAAGGCAGATTCTTTTCTGATTAAAAACACATTGGATTGAGTTCCCCCTCAGCCATGAGTTCCTGGTTATCTCTCTCCCACCTGTCAAGCTATCCTGACATCTGGCACCTGAACAGGGACCAGCAAAAGCCCACTTGGATAGTGTGCTTGCTTTACTGTAGGTAGGAGCCAGGTTTGAACCTGAAATCCATTGCTCTGAGGGAGCTTTTGTTCCAGTGCAGGGGAGTTGAGGCTTGAACCTAGGTTGTGCATATGCCAAAGTAGAGGCACTATGCAGCTGAGCTATCCTTATGACCTATTTTTAAATCTAATGTAATTTTTCAGTTTTCCTTATCTCTAGTTCTTGGATAGAGACAGCCAGAAATTGAGAGGTGGGGGGAGGCAGACAGGGATAGAGACAGAGAGATACCACCTGCAGCCCTTCTTCACCACTTTCAAAGCTTCTCCCCCTGTAGGTAGGGACCAGGGGAGCTCAAACCCAGGTCCTTGTGCACCATAATGTGTATGCTCAACCAGGTGCACCACCACTTGGCTCCAATCTAGTTTTTAAAGACAGGTGGCCTGAGTGGATCAGTACAATAGTGTACTTACATCATGCGCTGCTTTGTCATGTGCTGATCCAAGCTGAACACCCACCACCACCACATACACTGAAGGAAGCTTTAGTGCTATGGTTTATTCACTCTTTCAGCCTGTGTCCCTAAAAAAAAAAAAAAAGTAATGTGAAGGAAAAAGAAAGATAGATAGATGATAGATAGAGAGAATATAGATAGATATATGATAGATAGATAGATAGATAGATAGATAGATGATAGATAGGCATTTGTGGTGCCAGGATTGTATTGTGGACCTCATAGTTGTTAAGTACAGAGTTTTATTATTACCTTGTCTCCAGGTCACTGCTCATTTCTTTTTTCTTTGCTGGGACTGTCTTTTTAATTTTCCTTCAAATCTCATTTCAGATGTCACCTTTCTCCAAGAAATTTCTCTCATAGAGACCAGAAGAAGTGAGATATTTGTGTTAGGTACATTAATTCTTTGGGGTTGGTTCACGTGGTGGGGTACTGGGATAAGCAGATGAAAAATCGTTCCTACTTTTTTTTAGGGGACTGGGGTTTGGGGGAGAGGGTACAGTCCAGTGTGAGAGTTAGATGAGTAAATATATAAACCCAGAGACATACAACCACACTCACACATTGATTGATGTATTTGTGATCTTGGTACAATACAGGTACTAAGAAAAGTCTGCTAATGTGCTTGATGTGACATATGTGGGTGGAGTTATATATGGTGGAATTCACACTTTGGTGCTTAGTGCTAAGAAAGAAACACTGTTGGTTCCACTTTGTGGATTCAAAGTCCACATTTCATTTCACCAATGCCTGGATAATGATTTCTGCCTAGCTCTTTGATGCCTGAAAGCCACTATGATTTCTTATGGAAGGGGAATATTTAGATCCCTTCCTTTGCACATAAAATGCGACATTCCTGGAATTAATTTCTTTCAGAAGCCATCTATTTGAATATTTTTAATGTACCTAGTTAATTCCAGGATTAGTGTCCCTTTCTCAGCTAAGAATGAAGAAAAATGTTAATAAGATGGAAACATTTATTGTATACTATCTCTTTGTAGCAAAATTAACTGTAAAATCATGGAAGGTTTGCAGTTTCATTAAAACAAAACTGAACAGAAAGTGAAACCAACAAAGGAATATTTTCTTAATTCTTTGACTTTTCTGCCTAGGATCATGGGTATCTGCCAGACTGAGCCACTGTTATATATTCTAAGGGAGTTCAGCCACATTTCTGCTGAGTTCCTCCCTATGGTCTATAAAGGTTCCTGCAGGATTTGTTATTCTCCTCCCTCAAATCATTTTCTTTATTTCTTCTTGGATCACCTACTCTTAACTTGGAAAAGAAAATTCCTAGATAGTATTCATAATGTGTGACAACACCTCCCCTTCACAAACTGTACTCGTTTCAATTTCACTACTGATTTCTTTATAACTATAGTGATTTCATCTTTGGCCGCTCTTTCCCTTGGTTCTTTCACCTTGTTAAAGTCTACTGGGATCACCATATTGTTCCACTTTAATTTTCAATTTTAATATTAAATATAAATCATCTATCTGTGGTTCCAATTCCTGGATTCTTGATCTTCCTCTTGTACTGAGAAATCCTCTCAAATTCACAAGTGACTATTATGCCCTTTATAGAAAGATGTACCAGAACAATCCTTTTTTTTTTTTTTTTGGTATCCTCCAGAGAGAATATGATAATAAATAAGTCTTTATACAAACAAGCCAAGAGGAGCTCATGTTCTATTCTGTTAGGCACTAATTTAATGTGACTGGTGCTCAGATAAGAAGAGAAAACAGGAACATAGGAAGGAGAAAGCTATTCAAATACAGAGGCATACAGACAGAGTGAAAATAGCTGTGCAAAGATGGAGGCAAAGGTTGGAGTGATTTTGCTGCAAGTCAAAGAACAACTTGAGTTACCAGAAGTCTGAGGGGACAAGGAAGGACTGTACCCCAGAATCTTATGTGGAGTATGGTCAAACCAAGACCTTGATTTGGGACTGCTACCACTCAGAAATATGAAAGAATAAAATTCTGTTGTCTTCAACAAACCCATTTTAAAAAATGTAGGCTGGTGATTTGAATAGGCTGGTGATTTCAAAGAAGACTCATAGATGATCAAAAGACACATGAAAAAGTGCTCAATTTTACATATTATTGGAAAATACTAGTTAAAACCACAGTGCAAGTGGCCTATGTCAAAAATTCTAGAAAAAATAATGTGTAGAGAAAAAGGATGTCTTATGTACCATTTCTAGGAATGTAAATTAGTGTGGTCTCTCTTTTTTAAAAAAGTAATTATCTTTATTTATTTATTGGATAGAGACAGCCAGACATCAGGAGAGAAGAGGGGGATAGAGAGGGAGAGAGACAGAGAGACACCTGCAATCCTGCTTCACCACTAGCAAAGTGTTCTTCCTGCAGGTGGGGACTGTGGGCTTGAACCCAAGTCCTTGCACAGTATAACATGTGCGTGCGCTCAACCAGGTGTGCCACCACCTGGCCCCAATTACTGAAGTCTGTATTAAAGTGCCTTAAAACAATAACACATAAAATAGAAATAACATACATCCCAGAAATACCACTCCTAGGTATTTAACCAAATAGGAAAACACTAATTTGAAAAGATAAATACATACCTATGTTCATAGCAGCACTCTTCACAATAGTTAAGAAATGAAAAGAACTTAATGCCCTCTTACAGATGACTTGATAAAGAAGCCATGGAATATATACTTAATGGAATACTACTATGTTATCAAAATGGAATCCTGCCTTTTGTGCCAGCATGGATGGAACTTGAGATGTTCATGCCAGTTCCAAACAAGCTAGAAAGTCTAAGGCAATTGTAGGACGGTTTCTTTCAAATGTAGAATCTCAATAAGAATAGATTCAGGATGTATAGTATATCACAGAAAACGAACCGACAAATTGCAATGAAGAAACTCTTAGACTCTGTGCAGAATATGATGGACAAGTGACGTGGAGAGAAGGTGGGAGGAAAGAAAGGGTAGAGGAGTTAGATCAGTCACGGGGATGGCACTAACACATTGGGAGAGAGTGAAGTAAGTCTTAGACACATTTAAAGGTATGGAACACCCCATATTTATATGTTATTCTAAGTTAATGGCAAGTCAGTGGCATTTTATTAAAAAGATAAACAAAACAGGGGCCAGTAGATAATTCGCTGTGCAGAGTATAGCACAAGGAGATACCATGAACAGTGGAAAATGGGACTCCATGGATGTACAAATATAACATTATTCTTTATTATTTTTTTCTCTCTCTCCCCCCCTTCTTTTCTCCTTGCCTCTTAACCCAATAGAATAATCATATTGGACTGGGGAGTCCATGTGGAGGGTCTTGCCTATGGGTGAGACCCTATTCTATGGTTATGACCCTCAGTTTATGGTAATTTGTTACTTCAGCTCCAGGGACTGATACAGAAACATAGACAAGCTATGACCCCTTTGGCCCTGGTGTTGGATACTAAAAATCAAGAGAAACAGAAACCACCTTTTTCAATTCTCTGTGGAGAAGTAATTTTCAATATTTTAACACCACATGGAAACTCAGAGAATAGTTTCTGAGTAGATACTTTTCACAATGTTGTGAGTTTGCAATGGAGTCCCTGGCATTTACTGATGAGGTCACCAAGGGGGCTGGATTTGGATTCTGAGTGACTTGATCAAAGTGACACAGGTAGTGGGGTGGTGAAGTCTAGCTCAATCTTGGTTCTTCTGGCTAGAAACCCAAAGCCATGCCATGATGTTCAAAATGTAAAGAAGAGCCTAGTACACAGTAAATACTCTCAATAAAGATTTGATATGTCAACAACCACCACAGTAGGCAACAGTACTATAGAGCTTATTATACAACAGGTATAGATGCTATCTTACATGAATGAGCATCGCCTCAGCACCCCAGTAAGTTAGAGGTGACTCCAGGTCAGAGATGAGACACTGAGACCAAGGGAGACCAATGATCACTCACGAGGTCACACCCACACAGTGAGCGAATGGCTGAGGCAGCACTGCACTCCAGATGTGCAAATGACAAGCCCGTTCTCTTACACAGATGCCCTTGCTCAGAGACTGGACACACACTCAAGTGGCTTCTTTCATGGTAGACACTGAGTAGAAAGCAAATATCAGGGCATGAAAGCAATGTTTCCTTTTTTTAAAATTTTATTTATTTGTTTTCCCTTTTGTTGCCTTTGTTGTCTTCTTACTCTTGTTGTAGTTATTATTGTTGTTATTAATGTCGTCATTGTTAGATAGGACAGAGAGAAATGAAGAGAGGAGGGAAAGACAGAGAGGGGGAGAGAAAGATAGACACCTGCGGACCTGCTTCACCACCTGTGGAGCGATTCCCCTGCAGGTGGTAAGCCGGGGGCTCGAACTGGGATCCTTCTGCCAGTCCTTTGCGCCATGTCTGCTTAACCCACTGTGCTACCGCCTGACTCCCGATGTTTTCTATTTTATGGAAGTGAACCAGCTCATATTCGGGGTCACAGTGTGGTGCATGGAGTTGGTAAGATGCCCATTCCCCCTACCCCACCACGATCACCCCAGTCTTGGCAATCCCATTGGTTTGAAGGCTTCATTCTAACATCATTGACTCTAGAGCTTTATGGAGTTGGGGGCCCTCCAATTCAAATGAATCAATGGACTCCCTGAAAGGAGACAGTACTTAAAGACAAAGAAAAGAAGGGCCAGGTGGTGTTGTGCCTGGTTGGGCATCTGTGTTACAGTGCTTAAGGACCTGGATTCAAACCTACCAGGAGGGAAAAAGCTTCATGAGTGGTGAAGCAGGACTGCAGCCATCTTTCCCTCTCCCTTTCTATCTCCCCCTTCTATCTCAGTTTCTGTCTGTCTGGATCCAAAAAGTGAATAAATAAAACAAAAACATTAAAAAAAAGAAACAAAGCTAGTCGTAGTAGAATTCTGTTTGCTTCCCCATCCATTTCTGCTTCTGCTTAGACAGAGCTGGCTGCAACACAGGCCCCATTTGGGGGGGGGGGGGTTAAAAAAAAAAGGAGAAAAGGAAACACAAATGTTTATGGAGACCTTGCTTTGTTTCACTAGGGTTTTCCTCAGATTGAGCTGCGGCCAATTATCTTCCACGCAATTATGGTGATTCCAGAAGCCAGCAGATGGGGGAGAATTGTTTTCAAATGGAGGAGAAACCAATATGTGAGAAGAAAAGGCAGCTTGTTCATTTGAACAGCCTCCAGATGGCTAGTGGCCAAAAGGCGAAGAGCTGGGGAGCCAGGCCTGGCCTTGGATCAGATCAGCTGCCCGCAGACCAGAGCAGCCAGGAAGACACCAGAGCTCTGTCTCCTCCCATCATGCTTGTCTGTCTGCCACAGACCAGCCTGGCCTGGCGGGGAGAGAAACACCGAGGGAGACAGCCCACAGAGGCCCTAGGAGCTGATGCTTTTGACCTGGAAGCCGCTGTAACATCAAGGCCTTTACTTTCTTGTCATTCATCAGCAGATGTGTCCTTGTGTTGCACTGGTGAGGAAAATGCAAGAAAAGACATGAAAAAAAAAAAGCCATAGGGCAAACCACTGTGGGTGACTTTCATTTGGTGTTTTCACAAAACCTCACTTGAGGTTTTGTGTCTTTGGAAGGACTGGATTGTCCCATGTTCCTTGCCGGACTTGGTTACTCGTCACCAGAGAACCAAGGATGGCTGGGTTTTTATTTGTAACTACATAGTGCAACCCAGGAGGTAACCAAATTAGAGAACGGACCTGCACACATTAGGTTCCAGATCTGATCCCTGGTACCTCATTTGCTGGTATGATGCTTTGTTATTTTTCCTCTCTCAATCTCTCTTTCAACCTCTCTCTCCCTCTCTCTGTCTCTCTCTCTCTTTCTCTCATCCTTCACATATTAAAAATCTTGCAAATGAGAGGAGGACCTGGGAGGGGGTCCAACTGTTATGTAGAAAACTGGGAAATATTACACATGTACAAATCAATGTATTTTACTGTCAGTTGTAAACCATTAATCCCCCAATAAAGAAATTTTAAAAAAAATGTCTGTCAGTGAGATAGTTCATCTGGTAGGGTGCCTGTTCTGCTCTGCTCTGTACATGGACCTAGTTTGAGCCCCTGGTACATCATGTAGGAGTTACATATCAGTGGGAAAAGCTTCAGTGCTATGATTTCTCTAACCTGTTGTCTTTGCTTCTATCTCAAAAAAAGAAGAGAAAAGGGGAGGGAGGGGGGGAGGGAGAGAAAGAGAGGGAGAGAGAAAACCCATTCATGTGTGTGAGTCTGCATATAAAAGTAAATAATTACAGGGGATCGGGCAGTACCACAGTGGATTAAGCACACATGGATGGCGGGAAGCTCAAGAACCTGTATAAGGATCTTGGTTCAAGCTCTTGGCTCCCCACCTGCAGGGGGCTTGCTTCACAGGCTGTGAAGCAGGCCTGCAGGGTTCTTCCCCCCCTCTGTTTCCCCTTCTCTCTCGATTTCTCTCGATCTTATCAAGCAACAACAATGACAATAGTAATAATAACAAGAGCAACAAAATGGGAAAAATGTTCTCCAGGAGCAGTGGATTCGTAGTGCAGGCACTGAGCCCCAACAGTAACCCTGGAGGCAAAAAAAAAAAAAAAAGTAAAGTAAATAATTATATCATATACCTAAGACCTGATCAAAACCAGTAACATTCATCCCTGAACCAGCAACACCCAGAGAGGGTTTGTTTCCCCTTTCATAGGAAGCTGGCATGAGAAGGTAGGACGGTAGAGCAGCGGTTAAGCACAAGTGGCGTGAAGCACAGGACGGGAGTAAGGATCCTGGTTCAGGCCCCCGGCTCCCCACCTGCAGGGGAGTCACTTCACAAGCAGTGAAGCAGGTCTGCAGGTGTCTCTCTTTCTCTCCCCCTCTCTATTTTCCCTTCCTCTCTCTATTTCTCTCTGTCCTATCCAACAACGAGGACATAAATAACAACAACAATAATGACAATAATAAGAAAGAAAAAACAAGGGCAACAAAAGGGAAAATAAATGAAAGTTCTGACATGAGGGGCCAGCAAGATAGGTCCCTTGCTTTGCTATGCACAAGACCCAGATTCATCTAGGCCCTCACTGTGCTGAAAGAAACCTCATGCTGTGATGTTATTCTCTCTACCTCAGTCTCTGTCTTTCCAGCTGAAAAAGTACTGAGGGGTGAATCCCAAATGACAAAAAGGGGGTGGGGGGCATTAGGAAATTGAAACTGATCCAAGGCACTTGTCTGAGTGTAGGTGTTACTTACTCAGCAAATCAATCAACACAAGAAAGATATAATTAATTGAAGGTAACTTCCCTGCAGAAAAATTAGCTCAACTCAACTCACAAACAGGATGAAGGTGACTTGAATTTCCATTGTCACTTGCATAGCTAGGAATAAATTGCAACCCTGCTGTATTCACCCTAGATTCATAATTGACAAAAATTTTTATAACTTCAGCTTTAACCCCAGTGTGGTCACATATAATGGTGTGCCTTTTAAAAGATTTATTTATTATTAAGAATAGGTAGAGAAAGAGAGGAAAGAGGAGAGAGAGAGAGAGAGATCAGACAAGCGCTTAGCTCTTAGTAGTAAGTAGTACCTGGGCTTGAACCCAGGACCTCTGAGTTCTCAGTCATTCAAATCTTATACTTTAACATAAGATGTTATCTCCCACCCCCCCAACACACACACACACACACACACACACACACACACACACAGAGAGAGAAAGAGAGAGAGAGACTCATACACCCCAATTCCCTAACAGTGTAACTTTGGTTCAATCATCTACACTGTCTGAGATTTAGTTGTTTCTGCCAGGTTAGAATGACAGTCCTAGATTAAGGATAGATCTGAATAATGGATCCTGATGCATGCATGTTTGGCTAGAGAGGGAAATTACCCTGCATTTTGGACTATATCATGGACTGATTGACTCTGTAAGCAGCTAAGTAAGATTGCCAGAGAGCACACTGATGATCTCACAAATAATCACCTCAGCTTTAAGTCTCTTACCTGAATGTATTCTGCAGGGGTATATTGAGATATGCAAAATGAGAAATTTGTCACAGACAAATGTATAAGATAGGTGACATCTGTTTGGATGGTGAAGGGAAAGGAAAAAAAAATCTAAGAAAGCTCTCAGAGGCAGGAAGCAATTTCAGAAGTGCTGCAAAAGACAATGATATTGTTCTTGGTTTAATAGGTGATCTACCCTATGAAATAAAGCTGCAGGGCCACGTTTGTCTTGGTTAATAATGTCAGCAGAATGAGCAGGTTTAGCTGTAATAACAGTAATAACTGTGTCGATGTAACTGCTCGGGCTGAATTTCCATCTGCAGCCTTATAATATATGACCTTTGTTATGCCTCTACCTGTTGATTTTTTAAAGGCAAAATTGGCTTGTCTGTTCTGCTCCGGAGAAGGAGGCTGAAATCGTCCATTTTCCCTGGGTAAATCAAGGTCTTGTGGGTGGTGATTTAATCTTGTGAGTGTCCTTTTGGACTTGCTGCAAATTGTAGAGAAAGGAAGTTGAACATTAACAACTATGTTGTTACTTTCATACTGAAATAGGCTGTTTGAAGTTGCACCTTTTTATTTACTTCTTGTCTTGGCTTATATCACATTCTCCCTCTCCATTCCACCTCCACCCCACCCTCATCCCCACCACCATTTTGGTTCATAAACAAATGTTGACACCTATCTGTATGTTGTCCCTGTCTTGTTTTTCTTGGCATCCCCTGATAGTGATAAACACTCTCTACACGTGCCAAACTGTCTTGAAATAGATGTGTTAAATTATCTTGTCTCATTCCCTGATCTTTGAGGTGTGTGTTTGTTTTGTAAAAACATGTTTTACTCACCCTGGGATTGCTAATTCCCACTAAAGAGGCAATTCAATGTACAATACAATCTAAAAGTGCAATAGAATATTCTAGCCTGATGCACCTCTCCCTGCATCCCCTCCCCTGTCACTACTTTTACACCATCTACACACATTTTGTTCTCGCAATCATCTAATGAAAGGGTCAGGTGAGGTAATGGAGCAGAAGAAGCTGAGATTAAGTGAGGTGTCTTGATTGTAAATTGGTTGAGTGACTTAAGACCTCCTAACTAATTAGTGAAAACAGGGCTAGAACTTTTGTTTTCTAACTGCTAGCCTTGAGCTTGGGCCAATCAGTGTGGAATTGGCAACCTCATGGGACATGCGCAATTAAAGCCATCTTGTCATTACTTTGTCCTCTCACTATCATTCCCAAACTTATACACAACTTTTACTTATACATTTTTCTTTCTAGCCCATATTCTTTTACTTCATGAATTGTATTTATCCTTTTGGCTTTCTTAACTTCTCCATCACTTTTTTTTTATCAAGCTATTTTTAAATTTGTGATTAATAGTGGTTTACAAAATTAGCTGACAGAGTATAACTCTACACCTACCACCAAAGTTCTCTGCCTCCACCCCCCCAATGATAACTACCTTAGTTCTTGCAAAGTCTTAGAAAGTTTTTTTTCTTCTCCTCCTCCCCCTTCTTCTCCCCTCCTTCTCTGCCTTGCCTCCTTCTCTTTCTTCTTCACCTTTTTTAAGTTTATGTGTATCAATTGTCTAGATTCCACATAGGAGTGACACCACTGCTGTTGTCCTTCACCTCTTCACTTATTTCGCTAAGCATAATCATCTCTAGTTCCATCCATTTTGTCCTGAAGAACACTATATCATCTTTTTTGATTATAGAATAGTATTCCATGGAGAATATATCCCATAAGTTCTTGATCCATTTATCTATTAATGCACATTTATGCTGCTTTCAATCTTTGGGTGTTGTGAATAATGTATCTATGAACACAGGATGCAGATGTGCCTTTGAATTAGCGTCTCATGTTCTTTGTCTAATTGCCTGAGAGTAGTATTGCTGAATCATAAAGCATTTCCAGTTTTATCTGTTTAAGGACTCTTCAGTCTTCCAAAGGGGCTGCACCATTTTGCATTCCCACTAACATTACAACAGAACTCTTTTTTTCTACACAACTTTGCCAACACCTGTTTTTTTTTTTTTTTTTTTTTCCTGTTTTGCTAATGTAAACCATTCTTCTAGGTCTGAGGTGGAATCTCAGTGTATCTTTAATTTACGTTTCTCTAATAATAAGTGAAGTGGAGCATTTTTTTCTTCATATGTCTGTGGACTATGTGTATCTTTTCTTTAGAAAACTGCCTATTCAGTTCTTTTGCCCACTTTTTTAAATTGACTTACAATTTTGCTTTATTGAACTGTATGACTACTGGATAGATGTTGGATATCAGTCACTTTTTAGATGTATGATGTAAATACCTTCTACCAGTTACTGAGTTACTGTTTATTCTTGTGTAGTTTGCTTTTGATGTATAGAAACTTTTACATTTGATAAATCTCCTATTAGTTTTCTTTCTTATCTTTCCATTTATCTGATGCTTGAAAACCATAGCACAGCCTGAATAATCCTAAGAACTGTCTAGAAGAATGAATGCAGATTTGTCTTTCACAAACTTGAATTCATGGGGTTGGAAGTTCCAGAAGCCCTAGAGTAGGCACTTTGTAATAAAAGTGAGAGTGACAATACCTTTTAGAACACTGTGAATACATGACTAAGAGAGGGTTGAGCCCAAAGATCTGGGTTCAAGCCCAGGGAGAAAGCTTTATGAGTAGTGAAGCAGTGCTACAGGTGTCTCTCTCTCTTTTTTTCTCTTTACCTACCCATCTAAATTTGTCTCTGTCCTGTGAAATAAAAGAAAGGAAAAAAAAAAAAAAGGAAAATAGTCACAGGGAATGGTGAATTTATTGTGCAGGCACCAAGCCCTAGTGATAACCTTGGTGGCAAGAAAGAAAGTCAGAGAGGGAGAGAGAGAGAGAGAGAGGGAGGGAGGGAGGGGGAGAGAGAGAGAGAGAGAGGGAGAGAGAGAAGAAGAAGGAGGAGGAGGAGGAGGAAGAGAGAGAGGAAGAGAGAGAGAGGAAGGAAGGAAGGAAGAAAGGAAGGAAGGAAGGAAGGAAGGAAGGAAGGAAGGAAGGAAGGAAGGAAGGAAAGACAGAGGGAAGGAAGGAAGGAAAGAAAGAAGGGACAGGGCTGGTGAATTCTCTGACATTAGGGAACACCAAGCTCACCACAAAGGACAATTTGCGGAGGAGTTGATGTGGCTCTTGAAGGACCTAGCAGAGTTCTTGGGTCAGCTGACTTGGGTTTCAATATGGTCTCTCCATCCATCCTATTTTCTGCTTTTCCCTGCTGCCAGCTTAATCTATGTCCTCACTAGGAGATAGTGACTTCTACAACATAAACAATGATATATTTTTTCATTCATTTATATGATTTAGACAAGTACATCTTACAGAATAAAGCTATGTAAGTACTGGTCCCTCTGCTTATGGTATTTCTGTAGATATGGCCTACAGTATTTGGGCATGCTCTTTTCTTATTTTATTTTATTCTATTTTGTAAAATATGTATCTTTCCAGAGAGAGAGAAGGACGAGAAAGAGAAAAACATAAATAGCATTCTGGTTTATTAGATGCTGAAGATTGAACTCAGGACCTAAAAATTAAAAGTCCAAGGCTTTTTGGTTTGTTTTTTTTTTTGCTTTTTAAGAATTATTATTATGGTATAATATTATAATACAAAATTATAAGACAATAGTGGTATGATTCCATATGGTTCCCACCAACAAAGTTCTGTGTCCCATTGGAAACTTCAGTAGTTCTTCCAAGGTCACAGATATAAGCTGATTTTCATTCCATAACTCTCTCTCCATATATATGATTGTTTTTCTGTGGTCCTGCCTTCACTTCCTAAGTCACTCTTACACCTATTACTACTTCTGAGTGTCTTTGTTTTTTCCTCTTCTCTCTCAGATAAGAGAAATTATGCCTGGGTTCCTCTGGTGTTTTCTAGTTGCACTTCCCATTTAGTAGTAGTATAAAAAAATTCTGGTTACAAGGTTTTTGGGTTCTGGTGAATGGGGATACAGAGGCCTATGGTTTTCCTCCCCTATCACTTACTCCTCTGGAAGTATGGACTGAAGTTCCTTTTGTGGTGAAGAAGGTGGGAGTTATGACTTCTGTTAATTGCTTCTCTGCTGGGCATGGATGTTGGTAGGTTGATCCATACCGCCAGTATGGTAAACCATATATTATAATCTATGAGTGAATTTGATATACTATGTTTTATCTTCTCCAAATGGTTCTCTGATTCTCATTATTCCTGGTAGCTGTGTTTTCTAAGGTACTGGACACAGTGAGTTAGAAAAGGATGAAACTTTATTTTTAGGGGAATTACAACTTTAGCTTCTGGGAAGCCTCTAGTAACTTGTTTTTTGGTCAATCTATCAGTATATGATTGTTTTAGGCCTGTGTCTACTAAAACATATTTAATTTGATATATAGTGTTGACTCATTAATATTAAAATCCAGCAGTTCTATAACTACTTCCTAAATGAAATTTATCTTTAATATTTTGTTTGTTTGTTTCACATGTTCATTTTTGCTTAGGAATACTAGATAAAACTTTATATTTTACCTGCAGAGAGGGAATTTTAGGTGAGTTCATCAGATACTATATGTGAAAAATGTGAAAGCATGGCAAAAAATAGATCAAAATAGATCATGATTGTGGATATTTGCTTAGAAGATGTGAGCTGAAGGAAGAAAGCAGAATATTGCTGTGGGTTATCCTGGGCTCTCTGCCTCCCTGGCCACTGGCAGTGGAGATGGGGGCACCCCCTGGAGGTCCTGGGAGACCCTGGTGATGAGAGAGAGTGTGCAGAGAGGAATAAATCACAACTTCCTCCTCCAGGAGAAGCTTCAGAGAGACAACTCGTTTATTGTGATATACAAGCAAGTATATATACCCAAGGGTTTGAGAAAAGTTAAAGTAATCATTAATCCATATACAATACAGAATTTAATCTTGACCTATCAAGTATTCGATCACAACTGGAAAGTTACCATATAAAGTCTGGTCATGAGCTCACCATGCATAGGCAGGTTTATCTCTAAAGGTGAATCATGAGTACCTCAGGGCAGCGGGGGAAAGGCACAGTTAGGCAAAACCAAGATATTTACATGGGTTTCAGTTGGCTATATATGATAACTTATGGCCTTTGTTCAAAGGGAATGAGGAAGCATGTGCAGGAAGGTTCCCATTCTGGAAAAGCCCATCCATCATAAGGTCATGAGGTCAGGCAAGGGCCTGCCTACTGCCTCTCTTGAGGAAGAGAGGGCTCAGGGTCAACCCCCTCAGACTCTCATGGAAATAATGGACTGGACTTCCCAGATTATGGGGATAGGTTCTTCCCCACATATTGCCATATGAACTCACTCAACTAGAGCACTGTGTCTGGTTACTCAATTCTCTACTACCCTGCATGCAACTGCAAAAGACTATGAACTTGCCACATATATTGATTTGGGCCAGAAATGTTTAGTATTTAAGTAACTTCATAAATACAAAATCTTCAAAGCATGAGGGTTAATTGTAAATGCATTTTCATAGAGTTCAGGTCACAGATAGTATATCTTCTAGGAATTAAGAAATGAAGACCCCCTGACAGCTCTGTGGAATTTCCTGTCAAGTTATTGGTGATTAACCCCCCCCTTTTTATTAGTGATTCAGTATTATTTACAGAATTACATGTCAAAAAAGGACACAATTCCACACCATTCCCATCACCAGAGTTCTGAATCCCAAATCCCTCCATTGCAGTCCATCAGGGTTCTCCCAAGGTTGCAGACATGAGTTAACCATCATCTCTACAGTATCTGTGTACATTTGTTCATAACTGCTACTTTTTTCCTTCCTCTCTTTCCCTCCAACCCACACATAACCTTATTACTTCATCCAAATATCTCTTCCCTTTTTATCGTCTCTCTGGGTACTGATAGAGCTTGAGTTCAGAGCCCTCTTGTCCTCTTCCTTCTATCACTTCTCTCCAGCTGGTAGTATGGATAAGAGCTGTTTTTGAGGTGCAAAAGGTAGGAGGTCTGGCTTCTGTAGTTGATTCTCCACTGGACTTGGGCATTGGCAGGTCAAAGCATATTCCCAGACTGTCTCTATCTTTCCCTAGTGGGGCAGTGCTCTGAAGAGGTGAGGTTCTGGGACACATTGGTGAAGTTGTCTGCCCAGAGAAGTCAGGATGGAATCATGGTAACATCTGTAACTGTAATCATCGTAGCATCTGTAACTTGGTGTCTGGAAGGTGGAAGGATATAAAATGAGATAAAATGGTTAATGAACAGGAAAAAAAAAAAGTAGAAACAGAGCAGATAAGATCAGAAACCCCAGGTTGGAAGAAAGCTAGGAAGTCCACCCTAGGCATGTTTCCAGGGGCCCATTTCTATGGTAGTCCCTGACTGAGTTTGATAGCTAACATGAAGTTGGATAGAAACACTCTTTGAGAAACTGGTGTCAGGATAGAGAAAAGGGCTAGAAAGTTGAATTAGGGTAGAGTGTAGCTCATTCTTGAAAATATTCTGTGGAGAGAATTAACTATTTACCTCTATCCACCATATATATCACCAGAGACTGTGTAGCTTCTGAGTCCCTATTGATCTGAGCTCAAAGCTAATGGTCATAGCTGGAAACAGTGCAGGCTGCACTCATTTCAGGACCAATCTTTCTTGAGTGGCAGGGCAGAATACTTCAGCCTCCCTTCAGAGACTGGAGTAGTTCCTACCGTAGGTGCTCTATGGTGAGGGAAAGGTCCTGGAAGGGCCCACAAAAGGGCTTCTGACAACATTCCTGATAGAAGTAACAAGTGGTGGTGCAGAGAGCAATCCATTAGAGGTTTAGGCCCATCATATTTTGTTGTTTTCGATGGGTTATGTTGTTTTCGCCGGGCTGGCTTCACGGGTGGGTAACAGACGACCAGGGACTCATGGTTGAGCTGTAGGCAGTATCTCTTTATTCATGCAGGACGCAGCACAATCTAAGACGAGCTAAGCTAAACTCAAGTACAGTACCCTCAAACTCACAATGCTGTCTTTATATATACTTGCCAAGTAAGGTGGAAACAGGATGTGACATAGAGAGGGTGGAGAGAAAAGTGACTGGTGAAAATCAGAGTGTGACAAAGAGGGGGCAGATTAGGTGAGAATCCTATCACTGAACCACAAATGCCCTGGAGGGAGGGTGGAACTTGGTAACAGTGGTTATGTAAATAGAATGAAGTGGTTATGTAAATAGAATGGTGTTAAGCAGGGGGGATTTAAACCAAATGAAACAGAAGGGGTCTCATGCATACCAACAATATTTGTGTGGAAATCAAAGGATTCTCTAATGAGAGCCCCATATGGTGAAGTAGTGTGATATTGAACAAAAGGGCCATTATTAAGGAACTCAGTCTCTTGCCCTTATCCAACTTTTGTTGTCTTCTCTTTATCTGATGGCCTTATAAATTATCCAAGTTGTTTAAGTATTGAGTGTCATTTGTTTAATCAACCAGAGTTAGTTTTTTTTGGGGGGATATGTCTTCTTTGGGCCTTTCTGTTAGATTGCTAAACTAATTCAGTCCACTCCTAATCAATTAAAGAATTTATGATGCCTTCTTAGGGACTTCAGCTAAGATTCCATTTATTAGGTCTAAGTATAATCATCAAGGACTATTGGATATTATTATTTTGAGTTCTATAATTGCCCCTTACTTATAGATACATGTATACCTTTACCCAATACCCTAAATGCTACCCCACATCTAGTATCTGTAACTTTGTTAGATGATGTGCCATCTAACTTGGATGCAGGTAGTCCCATGTATTAGGAAAGATCTCACTTGGTTTGACGAGTTTTGAGGTTGACATCTCAGATTCCATATCTCTGGTTACAGTCCACTGTAAGAATTTGGTAGTGGCATAATGTGAGATGGCAGCATTAGTAGCAATTTAGCTGAGGTCATCGTAGGTGGTATGGCAGTAAGGAATCATCGAGTATCGAGAAGTATGGGCATAGTCCTAGAGTTTCCTGGAATAGGAGAAATGAGGATCTTAGAATGCAAATGCAATTTTAGAATGCAAATTGTATTTTTATAAAGAGTTTAGAATAGGAATAGTTCATTATTATTAAATCCAGGATAGTTGGGGGTTTGTCTTTTATGATAATCCAATGGTTAGCATCTATGGTAATATACTAGATCTCACTATGCTTTGTACCCTTTAGTGGTATCTGAACATCTTCGTATTTTAGATACTGACAAGGCCAAATAGTCATGATATCTGTGGCCTAAAATTGAAGGTGACACAGATGTTTAAAAAGCTATATAGGCAGATATTGTTCTAGAGCTCCTTAAACAGTTTAAGCACAGTGTCAGAGTTTGATCATCTTACAAATATGAGATATTAGATACTTAGGCTAATGCAAATATTTGTACTTAGAGCTATGGTCTAGGCAGTTAGAGAACTTTAAGCATTAACTCTATTTCCCCTCTGACATGTCACATTAATAGTGATTTATGAGAATATAAATCAATATGATTATAATTTTACACCTTCCTCACCACTAAAAAGTCTGTGCCCACCCCCCAACCCCTAGATAATCACTATCGTTTTCCATAGTCTAAATATGGATTGTATTCTTTTGTTTGTTTGCTTGTTTATTTCAAGTATGTTTGTTCAGTTCTCTAAATTCCACATATGAATGAAACCATCCTGTGGTTTTCCTTTAATTCCTTGCTTACTTCACTAAGCATAATATTCTCTGGTTCCATCCGTTTTATTCCAAAGGATATAAAATCATCCTTTTTATTGCTGAGTAGTACTCCATTGAGTACATATCCCATAACTTTTCTATCCAGTCATTTGAGGAAGGGAATTTTGGTTGCTTCCAAATTTTGGTTATTGTGAATAGTGCGTCTATGAACATGGGTAGGGATAGGGGGCTTACATATATCCCTTTGAATTAGAATTATTATCTCTTTTGGATAAATGCCTAGGAGTGGAATTGCTGGATCATAAGCTATTTCAATCTATATTTGTTTAAGGATTCTCCATACTGCTCGCCATAATGGTTGTACCAGTTTGCATTCCCACCAGCAGTATAATAGCGGTCCTTTCCCCCACATTCTTTCCAACACTTATCCTCTCCTGTTTGGTTGATGAAGGCCATTCTCACTGGTGTGAGGCATTATCTCAGTGGGGTTCTAATGTGCATTTCTCCAGTGATGAGTGAATTGGAGCATTTCTACATATATTTGTGGGCCATATGTATCTCTTCTTTAGAGGATGATCTATCCATATCTTCTGCACATTTTTTTTAATTATCTTGTATTTATTTATTGAATAGAGACAGCCAGAAATTGAGAAGGAAGGGGATGATAGAGAGGGAGAGAGACAGAGAGACACCTGAAGCCCTGCTTCACCACTTGTGAAGATTTCTCCCTGCAGATGGGGACCAGGAGCTTAATCTTGGGTTCTTGTGTATTGTAACATGTGCACTCAACTACGTGAGTCACTACCTGTCCCCCCTCCTGCACACCTTTTAATTGTGTTGTTCTTTTCCCTTTTGTTGAGCTATATGATTTCTTGATAGATGTTCAATATTAACCACTTGTACTAAACTTGTATTAAACACTTCTATGGTGTGCAAATACTTTCTCTGTTGCTGGGTGGCCTATTTATCCTTATGGAGTTTTCTTTTGATGTGTAGAAGCTTTTTAATTTGATATAGGCCCATTTATTCAATCTTTTTTTTTTCCCTATGCTCATGGGGTGAAGTCTCCAAATATATCTTTAGTGTTAATGTCATGAAATGTTTCACTAATATGTTATTCTATGCATTCTATACTTTCAGTTCTAATATCTAGATCTTAGATCCATTTTGAGTTAATTCCAGTGTGTGGTATTAATTGGTGGTCTAGTTTCATTTTTCTACATGTGGCTATCCAATTCTGAAAGTAGGATTTGATAAAGAGATCTTCTTTCGATTTGGTCTCTATGTCATATATGAGGTGCCTGTAGATGTGTGGGTTGAGTTCTAGATTCTCTACCCTATTCCATTGGTCCATGTGACAATTTTTGTTCTAAAACCACACTGTTTTAATATTGTGATGCCTTCATTTTTTTTTCTTTTTCCTTATTAGGTTACTTTTTTTTTCTTTTTCTTTTCATTGTTTTTTAAAGTTCCACACAGGTTTTTGAATAATACGTTCAATTTCTTTGAAATATGTCCTTGGGATTTTAATAGGAATTGCATTGACTTTATATATTGTTTATTTTCCCAAACCATGAACAGGAGATGTTCTTCCATTTCTTTGTATTTTACTCTATTTCACTTCTTTCTTTCTTTCTTTCTTTCTTTCTTTCTTTCTTTCTTTCTTTCTTTCTTTTTTACCAGAGCACTGTTCAGCTCTGGCTTATGGTGGTGCGGGGGATTGAATCTGGGACTTTGGAACCTCAGGCATGAGAGTCTGTTTGCATAACCATTATGCTATCTACCCTCTGCCCACTCTATTTCTTTTAACAGTGTTCTATAATTTTCCTTGAAGAGGCCCTTTATATCCTTTGTTAGATTTATTCCTAGCTATTTAGTCCTTTTTGGATTCAGTTGTAAATGGGATTGCTTCCTTCAGTTTCATTTCCTCTGACCCATCCTTTGTAGAGAAATGCCACAGATTTGTGGGTATTGATTCTGTAGTCTTCTACTTTACTGAATTTATTGATGATTCTAGCAGTTTCTTGGCAGTTTCTGGGGTCCTCTAGATATATCAACATTTCATCTGCAAATAATGATAGTTTAATTTCATCCTTTCTAATTTGGATTCCTCTGATATCTCTTTCTTGCTTGATTGCAATGGTGAGGATTTCTAGCACTATGTTGAATGAAAGTGGTGAGAGTGTGCATCCTTATCTAGTTTTTAGGAGAAAAACTTTCAATTTTTCCCCATTGACTATGTTAACCATGGCTTTATTATATATAGCCTTTATTATGTTGAGGAATTTTCCTTTGACTCTCAGCTTCTTGAGGACCTTTATAATAAATGGGTGTGGGACATTGTCAAATGCTTTTTCCCTGCATCAGTTGATAAAATCATGTGAGTTTTATCTTTCTTTTTGTTGATGTAGTGGATTACATTGATTGACTTGCAGATGTTGAATCATCCCTGTTTCCTAGAGTTGAATCCCACTGGGTCTTGGTGGATTATTCTCTTAATATGTTACTAGATTCGATTAGCCGCAGTTTTGTTGAGATCTTTGCATCAGTGTCCATCAGGGATATAGGTCTATAGTTTTCATTTTGGCAGAGTCCTTTCCTGTTTTGGGGATCATGGTGGTGTTAACCTTATATAAAGTGTTTGGGAGTGTCCCCTTTTATTCTGTTTTCTTGAAGAATTTGAAGAGGATGGGTGTTAGTTATTTTTTGAATGTTTTATAAAATTCATTGGTATAGCCATTCAGGTCTGGTCTTTTGTCCTTGGGGAGGCTTTTGATTATTGTTTCAGTTTCTTTACTAGTGACTGGCTTGTTAAATTTATCTACTTCTTCTTGTGTCAAAGTTGGAAGCTGATATGACTTTAAAATGTGTCCATTTCTTCTTCTTTTTAAAAAATATTTATTTATTTATTTATTCCCTTTTGTTGCCCTTGTTGTTTTATTGTTGTAGTTATTATTAATGTCATTTTTATTGGATAGGACAGAATGAAATGGAGAGAGAAGGGGGAGACAAAGAGGGGAAGAGAAAGATAGACACCTGCTGACCTGCTTCATTGCCTGTGAAGCGACTCCCCTGAAGGTGGCGAACCGGGGGCTCGAACTGGGATCCTTGAGCTTTGCACCACCTGTGCTTAACCCACTGTCCTACCACTGGCTTCCGTGTCCATTTCTTCTAAGTTAAATTTATTTTCATACAGATGTCCATAATTTTATTGCATAATCTTTTGTATCTTTAACTGATCTGCTGTAATATTTCCTCTTTCATTTCTGAGTGATTTTACCATAGCATTTCCCCTTTTTCTCTTGGTGAGTGTAGCTAGTTGTTTATTTATTTTATCCCTTCAAAGAACCAGCTTGTGGTTTCATTATTATTAATGATTGTCTTTTTGTCTTCTATTTCATTGATTTCTCCTCTGATTTAAACTATTTTCTATCTCCTGCTGACTGATGGGTCTTTTTGTTGCTCCACTTCTAGTTGGCTCAGTTGGGTTGTTAAGTTGCTTACTATTGATTTCTCCTGTTTATTAATGTGGAACTGTATTGCTATGAATTTCCTTCTGAGGACTGCTTTTGCTGCATTCCACAGAGTCTGGTAATGGATTTCTTCATTCACATTGGTATTGAGGTAGTTATTAATTTATTTTTTTATATTTTCAATGACCCATATATTGTTCAGAAGC